>NC_133773.1:42148898-42248762 GCF_003597395.2 Chelonoidis abingdonii
AAAAAAAAAAAAAAAAGAGGGGGGCCCACTGGAGCAGCAAAGCAGGCGGAAAAAAAACAGCATGGCTGGAGCGGCAAAGCTGGGGGGAGGAACAACACAAAACCCGCGCGGCTGAGCAGCAAAGTGGGGGGACAAGGGGAGAAAAAACAACATGGTCAGCAAAGCAGGAGAAAAACAAAATATAAAACCCTAAAGGGCGGCCAGAGCCAGGGGACTCCCTGTGCTGCAGAGTGCACACCCGGTCTAATGGGGGGGTAGGGGAGGGGCCGGGGGGGGAGAGAGAAGGGGGTGGCCAGCGCTTCAGCGAGGTGCTTGCCACGCAGCCCCGACCACCAGCTGCCGGGGGGACTCCACTCTGCTCCAGTTGGCGGGGAGGGAAGGACTCGGGCTGCTCTGCCGAGTTTGCTGCAGGGCACTCCCCTCCTCCATGCTGCCGCCCCTTACTGGGCGGCTGGAGCTGCAAAAAAATAAAAATAAAACGGCCGTGCCGCCCTAGGTTTGGGTGGGATGTTGCCCTGTAGAATCTGCCGCCCCAAACACGAGCTTGCTCAACTGGTGCCTGGCGCCGGTCCTGATTGGAGCAGATGTCCAGCTCCAGCAATTGGCCCAGACACATGACTTAAGCCAGAAGGACCACAGAAAGTTGTCTGAGCAACTGAGAAAACTCCTGATTTGCTGCTGAGCTGAACCCTAACTCTTGACTCTGGTATGACCCTGGCATTGTTCCCTGACTCTGGTCTGATCCTCAATACCACACTCTGATTTTGGCTTCAGCTTGACCGTTCGCACAGCTCTCTGCCTATGACTTCAGTCGTGACCCTCAGTGTGACTCCGGATACTGATTCTGGCATGATCCAAACCCCAGCTCTGACTCTGGCTTTGATTTCTGGCTTCTGATTCCAGTTTTGACCACTAGGTCTAACTGCCCATATCCCCCGTCCCCACAGGGTCATAGACCTTGTGCTGGTCCTCAGGACTGAATTTCATCCTATGACAATGCATTCCACTGTGATAACAGGATCTTAGAAGCGTCATTTTATCTGGACTAAAGCCAGACTGCTTCCTCCTTTCAAAATCAGGATAACAAGTTAACCAGAACACAGTTTTTAGGAAAAAGGGGGAAAAATAGTACAGTGTTAAACTCAGTCAGCCTGACTTCCAGGCATTCTCACCTGCTGTCTGAGAACTTCCAGTTGGGTCCTCATCTCTTCATGGTTGCAATTCCTGTCAAACTTATCCAAATGAGGCACAAAAACAGACGGGTGTTGCTTTTGCAGTGCATCCAGAAGGGCCTGCAACAACAGGGATTCACCATATCAAATGAATTCCTTTTTAATCATTACAACGTTGGCATCTCTGACTGACTAGATTCAAGTATGTCATGACTTGCTTTTGACTGCATTTATAATTGTCACAGAGTTCATGTGGTGTATAAACTGTGCGACTAATATTTAATTACCCAAATTTTCAAAATGACCACATTACGGCTTCTAGGTTTGGGACACTATCATTCCAGGAGACTCAGTGCTCAGATTGCATACATAAGTAGCCTTTGCACTTGCAAATCGAGCCACTGCAGGTCCATCCAATTTACATTTACTAATGCCTTTGCCTGTGAAAAATCAGAGTTTTGGAAAGCCCAGAAAAACTTTTAGGAAAAAAATGTAGGTTCCTAAAGATGGGTTCCCAAAACTAAAGATTTTTTTAAAAAACATTTAGCCATTATCTAGCAAATAATGGCTACAGCAGGGACTGAACCAAAGACCTTTAAGCACTGAAAGTACACATTTCTACTGCATGAGTTCAAAATCCTTCAGCTCTAGGCATGCAGGAGGTTGCGTAGTGCATATGGCCAGCCACTAGAGGGAGTCATGATTACATACTCTACACCATTGTATTACTGTTGCTCTGCTTTTCAGTACAACCCTGCTATGATACTTTGCATTACTTTCCCTTACATTATTTTTTTGAGATTACTGTATTCCAGCTATTCATGGGTTTGGAATCCTCTTAAAACTATTGCTTCTCCTCACTCTCTATAACCTGTCACCAGCTAACAAATGTCACATTCCTTTATTATTCTGACATAGCCATTTGGTGTCGTCCCATCTCAACCTCTGTCAAAGAGACCACGGCTGTCTCAACATTATGCATTTTTGAAAGATATAATTCCTGGTAATTGTTTCAGACTCCTCTCCTTGTCTAAACTGTTTAGAGTTACCATCAAACAGCCAACTATTAAAAGGTTCCCAAGGAGTTCATAGAGGAACCACTCCCTGATGTGGATGTCACTGAATTTTCTCAGAATGCCCAGTAGAGTCCATCTGAAGTGACTTCCTGTTGGGCAGCTCCCATACAAGGTCATAAGGGAGGGAAAACTGATTTAGAGAGACAGAGGGTGGACAGAGCAGGAGTTACTATGGCCATAGTAACCCGAAGGTTAATATTATGTGCCTTGTCTTCCATGAAATAGTGACAGTAAAATTATAGTTATAACCTGTAGCCTCCCAAGGAGGAAACTGAAAAAGGAGAGAGGATTTTTAATATAATCCAAAATGCTGAGCTACCTTGAGTACTGTCCCAATAGTTGTGCTATGTGAGAGGCACATATATGTGCAGAGTTGTGTAAATAAGGTTGGATGTACAGATGAGATAGTATAAAAATACATGCAGCTGGTCAACTTATAGATTCTCTGTATTGCATCAAACTTAGTGGGGCAGCCTGCCCCTCTGAGTTACAATTATTTTGGACCATTCTATTCTGAAATGATATTTCACTACTGTGTATAAGTAATAAAATTAATGGAGAGCCAAATATCTACAGCAACCCCCACCCCGACCGGAGCAGTATGTCCTAATTCTCTGAAAGTGTATTTTAGAGCTGATCTACACTAGGGGGAAAAATCGATCTAAGACATGCAACTTCAGCTATGTGAATAGTGTAGCTGAAGTCAAAGTATCTTAGATCGAGTTACCTACCGTCCTCACAGCGTGGGATCAACGTCTGCAGCTCCCCCTGTCGACTCTGCTACCGCCATTCGCGTTAGTGAAGTTCCGGAGTCGACAGGAGCTCGTTCGGGGATCGATATATCGTGTCTAGATGAGACACGATATATCGATCCCCGAGCAATCGATTGCTACACGCTGATACGGCCGGTAGTGAAGACGTACCCTTAGTATACACTCTTGTTAAAATAAAATTTAATTACGAGTTGGGGATGGGGTAGAGGGAGGAAGGGAAGAGATTTTGAAAAGCTTAATGGGAACACAATACATTTGAAAGCTAAAACACTCTCCTGGTCTGTTCCCAGTCAAACCCGTTCTTTTACATATGATTGTTAAGTACAGCTGCTTGGGATGAATGTGAATGAAATCTGGTTTTATTTCCGCCCCCACCCATGTGGTATACACCTGTGCCTTGTTGACAATATACTTGCACAGAGTGGTTCAGGCCCTCTGATTCAAAGATGAGCTTATTTCATTGTTCCTTGATGAGGTATTGTTCCTCCATTTTCTCTGATTTTTTTCATTCCTTTTATAAATCAGTCACCAAGCTTATAAAGCTTATTTGTCATATCCATTTTAACTCTGCTGACTTTATATACACCTTTAAAATAAAAACTTCGATTAGTTTCTTAGGTGGCAACAATTCCAAAATACTTATGTCACAGATCTGTGCTAGTTCCAGATCATCTCATCACAAACACAGGTGGAAGTAGAGGAGATTAATTGGAAGAACGTTGTGAATTTTCCTAGTATATCAGAATTAGTGACACATCTGTGCTGTAAATAATTTTGCGCTGATCCAGTAGGAGAATTCACAAATTATTCTTTGGCCCTCAACAGTTCTCATTTTTATAGTACCTGGAGAGGAGGAGGGTGGGAGAAATCTACTGTTTATGTATTAAGCTACAATCTACGATATGCGGCAACACTACTTCTCAAGCCATCTGGAAGAATTGTTTTTATGCTGTATGCAAAATAAGTCTGTGCTTCTCTATTTATCAATGTCTTTATTTCTAATTATGAACAGTTGCCAATTCTTGTGATTTTAGAACAAATCTCATGATATTGGGTGCTTTATTAAAGGTCCAGGTCCCGGAGTCATGTGATGATGTGAGAATCTCAGCTTTCCCCCCACCCTCACCCCCACCCCCAGAAGTTTCTAGACATCATGTGGAGAAAAAGCTGGGAAATGTGAACTCGAAAGGCTTAAAAAACATAAAATGAATAAAAAACATTTATTTTCAAAATCTCATTATTATGAGGCAGTCAAACTCAATTTTTGAATACGTGGGGCTGGCAATACCCTGGACAACAGTTTCTATGTGCACTAGTGAAATAGTTATAGAAGAACCTAAATACCAAGTAAACCAGAAAGAACAATTCTCTCTTGCACTCAGCGAGGTCTGTATTATAGAGCAACAGGTATCTCACTGGCAGCACAGCTCTTCCCAAATGAGAATATTTTCCTCCCTTCTCCTCAGTCCCAACCCCACTACAAGACCCTAGCAAAACAGAACAATATGTTCCAGTAAATTATTTTATGAATAGACCTTCAGAGCTGAAGTCACACAAAGTTCCTGCGCAAGTCCGGTCAATGCATTTTGGAGATAGCTAGAGAAACCACAAGTTCAGTCGAATTCCTTTACAAGGCAACATGCATTTTCCTTGCTTTGAATTTAGCCTATGCATCATTCAAAGTTACGTCACAGTAATTTTTTAAGAGCAGCATATTTCCTCAGGAAGCTTTTGTGGTTTACCAAGAGGTACATTGTTAGAAAACACATCTTGCTTTCTGTGATCTCTTGATTCAACATTTACTACATTTCCCCCTTTTTAAAACCAGCATTTCACTGGGCGCTGTTTGGTGGAAAGGATTTGGATTCTGAGCTGTAAGGCAAGAGGAGGATGGTCGTTGGGTGCCAGGAGAAAAAGACTGTGGTGAAATCTTGTCCCGAAGTAAAAAAGAGCTTTGCCATTGACTTCAATTGGAGCCAGGATTTTACTCTATAAAGCTGAGCAGCGAATGGAGTAATGTTGCAAAGAGGAGAACGGGATTATGTCTGGGGCAACATGGATTAGGGATCAGAGGATAGAGTGGAGGGAAGAGGCTGCCATTGTCAGATAGAAGAATTTGAGAAATGAACATTGCTGAGGCAAGAGGATGACTAGGAACCCACAAGGGGCTTGAGTCAGGTTGGGAATCTGAAGCACAGAAGAGTGCGTGTGGGAAGCCAAAGCTTCCTCCAAAGTTGGCCTATAGGAAATTTATATTCTCCTTCTTAGTGCAACTGTCTGTTAACAGCAGCTGGCTGTAAGAATGGGCTCAGATAATCCCTCTCCTGTCTCCACTAACCATAGCTCCCCACACTAAGGCACATAGATTAGTAGTGATCAAGGTTCCACTGCTATGCACCCATAGCAACACATCAGATGAGTAATATGGGAGGAGAGAAGAACATCCTATCATCCTATTTTCAACATCCAGGATCTTCCACACTGGTATTATCTGGCAGCAAAAATCTTTGAAATAAATTCAGGTCAAATATACAAAAAATATTAAACCAATGTTTCCCATCTGATACCTCTCTTTGTCTATACCTTGTTGAGGCGACTTATTTCACATTTATAGTACTCTTTCTTTTTGGTCACTGAAGCTTTTTGTTCCTTCAGGACCTTGTTCTCCTCCTTCAGTTCATTCAATGCTTCATTTAGAATTTCTTTTTCTTTCTGGAATGTAAAAACATATAGAAATGTTGATAAGGTTCAGATGAAATTTTTTTTTCAAGAATGTTTTCAGACTATCTGGCAGATGTGTTGCACTTTTGTTATCCCAAGGAATTGTTCCAAACTACTGGAAGGAGAAGCAGCAGAAAAAACAATGGGTAGCTGGAGCCTGATGCGATAAAATGTGCTGATATTTCACTGCGCTGACTACTCACATGATGAGGAAAAAAAAGACAACATACCAGACCAGATTCTGACTCCTTCATGTACTCAGGTTGCACAAAGGGACCTTGAAGCCAGGTATCAAAACAGATGAGGTTGCAGAGAGATTATTACTCCAGTTCACATTATAATAGTCCAGCACAGGAAGTGTCCACAACTAGGGTTGCCAGGCCGAAAAGGGACCCTGATGGCTCCTGTCAGCACCACTGACTTGGCATTAAAAGTCCTGTTGGCTGTGCAGTGGGACTATGGCAGGCTCCCTGCCTGACCTGGCTCCACACAGCTCCCAGAAGCGACCGGCATGTCCCTGCGGCCCCTAGGCATAGGCGTGATCAGGAAAGCTCCACGCACTGGCCCTACCCCGAGCACCGCCTCTGCAGCTCTCATTGGCTCGGAACTGCAGCCAATGGGAGCTGCGGGGGGTGGCGCCTGCAGGCTCGGGCAGCACATACTGTGCAGAGCTGCCTGGACACTCCTCCACTTAGGGGCTGGACATGGCGGCCGCTTCCAGGAGCGGCATGGAGCCAGAGCAGGCAGGGAGCCTGTCTTAGCCTTACTGTGCTGCCAACTGGGAGCCACCTGAGGTTAAGTGCCGCCCAGCCAGAGCTCACACTCTAAACCCTCTCCCCAGACTGGAACCCCCTTCTGTACCTGAACTCCCTCCCAGACCCTGCACCTCATCCCCCTGCCCCAGGTTGGAACTCCCTCCAGCACCCAAACATGCTTCCAGAACCTATACCCATGCCCCCTCCCACACCCCAACCACTTTCCCCAGCCCAGAGCCCCCTCCTGTACCCTGAACCCCTCATTTCTGGTCCCACCCTGGAGCCACCACCCCCTGGCTGGAGCTCTCACCCTGTCCTGCATCCCAACCCCCTTGCCCCAGCCCAGTGAAAGTGAGTGAGGGTGGGGGAGAGCAGCAGGGAAGGGGCAGGACAAGGGTGTTCAGTTTTGTGCAATTAAAAAGTTACAACCTTATCCCCAGCATACGCTGGAGTGGAGCAGTGTGCCAGCAATCCCTGGCTAATGAAATGGTTCCTGCAGCAGTTGACAATTAAGAGCAGACCTGAGGTTTCTCTACATTGCAATAGAGGCTTAATCAGCTCCCAGCCTGCTCCAGGATCAGGGGCCACCAAAGTATACCTCTACCCCAATATAATGCTGTCCCAGGAGTCAAAAAATCTTATCATTTTATAGGTGAAACCGCATTATATCGAACTTGCTTTAATCCGCTGGAGTGTGCAGCCCTGCCCCGCCCCCCACGGAGCACTGCTTTACTGCGCTATGTCCGAATTCATGTTATATCAGGCCGCTTTATATTGGGGTAGAGGTGTAGCTTAAAGTTACCTTTGTCCCCACTCTAGCTGTGCAGAGTGGAGCATGACCACAGTTAACTATTGCCCAATTAAGGAAAGTATCTCTAATTAGGACAGCACTTTTACCATGTTATTTTTAAGATAGCATTGTAGGGATTAACAATGAGTGGCATATTAATCATACAATCCAATTCTGATTTCACGTCACATCTACACTCTTACTGGTGTCTGACTATAAAACACCATTGGTTTCAATGCAGTTACTGAGCGGATTTACAGCTAAGTGGAGCTGAGATCAGTATCGAACTCCCAGAGTGACAGTATTGTACAAGCTTCTCCATATTGCTCTGAAGGGTTAAAACTTTCCTCATGAGTTGCTTTTGTCAGACTGAGTTAGATCACAGTTATTTTGACATTTTTCTAATTTAATTTTAAAAGCTTGGGACTTTTTGTACAAAAGGAAAAATAAAATTAAGAGATTTTCTGAGTTCTGCTGTTTTGGACAATAAAGAAACAAACTACAAAAAACCTAAACCCACTGTGTTCAAGCACACCGGGGGCCATAAAACCCATTCTTATGTGCAACAGGTGTGTCTCAGTGCAGTCAGCTACTGTTTTATGTACAGTATTAAAATGCCCACCAAAAAAAGGATAAATCTTCATGTGCACATCCACCCACAGAAAAAGCACTTGGCAGGCTTACAATTACTGATAACGTGGCTACATTCCATCACTATGCCCCAAATTAGTTGGAACATTTAATTTCTTCGAATCAATTTGTAATTTTAACAGAGCATCTCCCAATTAGTTAATTACAGATACATGAGTAAACTTGGAGTTTGGGTTTTGTTAAGCTATAAAAATCCTAAAAATCCTTATAAATGTTTTCATCTCTTCTTGCCTCAATGATTACTATTATTTCTAAGGCTTCCCCCATTCCTAAATCCCAACAAATGCAAAATGTGGGGCTCCCCTTCTGACACATACAAAGGAACATAACCATATCACTACCTTATTTAGCCAAACTCCTCTGGTTCTCTACTCAGTTCAGATTCCAGCTCAAAACTGCCATCCTCGTTTTAAAACCCTTCATAGACTTGCTCCAGAACAACTCATTGACCCTTATCCCTCTCTCTCCTCATACTCTCATGTGAACACAGACCTTCTCTCAGTCCCTTCTCTCACCCTTACCACTGTTGATCTGAGAATCTTTTCTGCAGCTGTTGGTTATCTGGGAAAACCTTTCATCTCTTTGCCTTATCAAACTATCCATTTTCAGATCCCACTGGAAAAACATATTTTTCTGTCCCTGGATAACACCCTTTTAATGCTACTCTCCTTCTAGTATCTATTTAAAACTTTATGTGTGTTTTATTTTAACTCTGCAAACTATCTGATGTGTATATGAAGGATGTTGCTAAGTTGTGTAGTACTGTGTTGTACATCCTTTAACCCATTTCATTCTTTGGACCACTTCATCAGAAAAAGATCCTCTCATGGACCAGCCTTCCTTAGTTCTCAAATTGTTTTGTTCTTCAACCTCTGTGTGTCAGATAAAACACAGTTTGAGAATCACCTGTGGAACTCATAGCAACGTCAGTTATTCTCTCTGCAGATCATGCTCTGCATCCCTTACTGCTATGGCCTAAGTTACAATGCAAGACAAACAAATGATTACAGGAAACAATGTATTTGGTTTGTTTTTCCTGGACATGAAGCAACCACTTGCAGATACAAGTTCCTCAGTTTTAGTTGTTATTCAACTGTACTCAGGGAATCTCTTTTTAAAGTTTTTGTTCTGTGAAGCTGACTGTTAATATTCTAAATTGGAGCCATATCATTTAGCTGTAATTGGTCACACACATCAGAAGGAATTGTTTCTTTAACACAACACAGGAGCAATTTTTGAGGTGAATACTGATATTCACTTTCTGTGCACATTCATGCCAGTGAACTGGATTCCTCAAATATTTGTGGAAAGTGAATTCTAAAAAGGCAAAAACACTCTTGATGGAAGTGCTTTTACTAAAGCACATGCCTAATTTTAAAGTATGTGATTAATCTTGTTAGGCACATGCTTCAGTACCTTGCTGAATCAGGGTTTAAGACTAGAGACTACCACTGAAATGTTAAAAGAGGGGATGAAAAACTTTACGTGCAAAGATGTGAGTTATCTTACGGCAGCCAATAACAAACATTAATATAGGTATAGTGGAAGTGATGCATTCCTCCAACTGCGTCAGTGTCTCATGTCATAATGTTTTGCATGAAAAACACAGAACCCTGACCTGACTTCAGATCTTAGGACCTGAGGTAGCAAACACGTATTACTGCGCATAGTGTGTTTACTATTGAACTACTCAGAGTAGTCAGCACTATACCAGATAGTGTTTGCAGGACTGGGCCTAACAGTAGTAAGTTAAAGAGCTCCTTAAAAAATTTATATCTATTTGAAAACATGTTCTGTTAAACACACAAATATATTTACTACACTAAATTATCCTTAAGCATTTTGTGTATGTATCCCTAAATTCCTACAGTAAGAACATAAGAACGGCCATACTGGGTCAGACCAAATGTCCATCTAGTCCAGTATCCTGTCTTCTGACAGTGGCCAATGCCAGGTGCCCCAAAGGGAATGAACAGAACAGATAATCACCAAGTGATCCATCTCCTGTCACCCATTCCCAGCTTCTGGCAAATAGGGGATAGGGACACCATCCCTGTCCACCCTGGACAATAGCCATTGGTGGACCTATCCTCCATGAACTTATCTAGTTCTTTTTTAAACCCTGTTATAATCTTGGCTTTCACAACATCCTCTAACAAGGAGTTCCACAGGTTGACTGTGCGTTGTGTAAAAAAATACTTCCTTTTGTTTGTTTTAAACATGCTGCCTATTAATTTTATTTGGTGACCCCTAGTTCTATTGTTATGAGGAGTAAATTACACTTCCTTATTTACTGTCTCCACACCAGTCATGATTTTATAGACCTCTATCATATCCCCCCTTAATCGTCTCTTTTCCAAGATGAAAAGTCCTAGTCTTATTAATCTCACCTCATATGGCAGCCATTCCATACCCCTAATCATTTTTATTGCCCTTTTCTGAGCTTTTTTCCAATGCCAATATATCTTTTTTGAGATAGTGCGACCACATCTGCATGCAGTATTCAAGATGTGGGCGTACCATGGATTTATAACGGCAATATGCTATCTCCTGTCTTATTATCTATCCCTTTCTTAATGATTCCCAACATTCTGTTCACTTTTTTGACTGCCGCTGCACTTTGAGTGGATGTTTACATAGAACTGTCCACAGTGTCTCCAAGATCTCTTTCTTGGTAACAGCCAATTTAGACTCCATCATTTTGTATGTATAGTTGGGATTATGTTTGCCTATGTGCATTACTTTCCATTTACCAACATTGAATTTCATCTGCCATTTTGTTGCCCAGTCACCCAGTTTGGAGACATTATTTTCAGCATTTTCTTTTACTGAGCATAAAGAAAAATCACCCACTTACAGATCTGTTTGAGAGGAGACAGGTGCGCAATTCATATCGGTATGCTTCCACCCCCACGCCTCAAATGCTCTATTCATCAGCCCTCTGTCAACTTCCGGAGTGACACTGCCACAAGGAATCACTTGCATTTCTAGAGATGGATCTCCGATCTGCCACCTCCTCAGGAGCATACCACCTCCAAGCAAGGAACCTGATACTCTATTTTTATCTCACTGGTGTAATTCATCCCACACTGTATCTCTTACTAGAGCAAACCCCATGTAACTCTATGGACACACACAATCAAGCAGGTAAAGTGCAATCCTCCTACCACTTCCTGAAGCGGTCCATCTCTGACTAGGGCTTGCAGCCTCTCACATTCTTGCTGATTCTGGTGCCTTTCTTCCTCCAGCTCGCTGATACTCCTCTGTGATGCACCCAGTCTCGCTTTCACTTCTGCGACCTGTAAAATGATCACACACAGTCACAGCAGGGGTGATTGAGACAGAGGACACTGAGTGGTGCAGTATGCCCCAGGCTCCTTCAAAACCTTTCAGTACTCATCTAGACACAGAGAAGGAGCCAGAACCGTTTGTACAAAAATAAGATCCTCCTCTCTCCCCACCTTTTCAGGTCTCTATCTAAAGAAAAATTTTAAGCGCTCTGGCCCTGGGCCAGATCCTCAGCTATTGTAAATCCAACTAGCTTCAATGATTTAGCTGCCAATTTACATCAGTTAAGGAGCAGCCCCTCTACAGATTTCCCATTTTAATGCTCTTTTTTCTTCCCCATCATGGGCTCCTTCAGCAAAGATGAGCCTCATAATCCAACTGGGGGCAAAATGATCATGCACTGACGGAAACAAGTCATTTGTATTCTCTCTGTATATAAGCAATTCAGAAAAGAACTGTGTGGTGGTGGGGGAAAATCAACATTTTGTTTTTGGTAGAAAACAAAAATAAATTGGAATTTCTTTTTCCTATAAGGCAGTTAGAGGCAGACACTGATGGACATTATGATTATTTACTTAAAAGAAGAAACTCCACTCAGGCAGTTGAATTTGCTAGCCAACTAATTATGCTGTTTTCAAAAGAAATGTCTGTGGCATAAATACCTCAGTATGTGAAAAGAGGGAGGAAGAGACTACTACTTATTTTAACAAAATTCTTAATAAAAGAAAAGTAACAGTATTTATTTAAAATACAAGCACAAGAGCTCTTTATACAGTATAGCCTCTCACGGAGTAAAATCCACCCAGGTATTAGGGCTAGTGAAGCCCCCCTACCAGGCGTACCAAAAAGGGGATCTCCATGCTGGTCATGCATAAACCAATCTAGAAGGTAGCATAAGGGATGGCACAGGGGCATTTGGAGCTGTGGTTTTGCAGATCTAGTGCCTTTGGCACACACTGCACACCTGCAGATTAATTCTCAGGGAAGCATCGCTTAAAGTGGGCAGAGTTTTCATGATCTTATGGAGGACCCTTGTTTTGATGACCACAATGATCCTCACAGGACTTCAAACACCACTTTGAACCTTAGCTCCAGTAACGGATTGCCAGAAAACCCATATGCACGTTACTTGCTATTTTATGTTCAAACTCTCAAATTTTCCATTAAGTGGGAGATGGGGGTGGACATAGAATTCTAATGTTTTTATGTTATTTTTCGAATTATACCTGTAGTCTAGTTTGTATCTAAGGATGGGGCTGCTGTCACCTGGTGGCACTTTTAGAGCCCAATAGAAACAATCAAACCTACCTTTTTTTCATAGTGTTGTTTCATACTTCTGAATTGTTGATCCCATTGCTTGTTCACCTCCAGCAGCTGCAATTATCAGTCAGTAATTCTCAGTGAGCAACACTTGCCTGAAGTGCATTATTTCATCATTTAAACTGACTAATTTTTTAATCCTGAAGGTAACAAAGGTGTTCAGCATCTCCTCATCATCTGTGGACAACTTACATTCAAGGAGAGAAAGTCCAAAGGCTGACAACCTTTGTGACATGTCTTTCATTTCTTTGATATTTGCATTCCAGAATACAGTCAAGGTGGAGATTTAGGCCTGGTCTACACTGGAGGATGTGGAGGGGTCACAACTTCAGCTACATCAGGGGTTCTCAAACGTTTGTACTGGTGACCCCTTTCACACAGCAAGCCTCTGAGTGCAACGCCCCTTATACATTTAAAACACTTTTAAATATATTTAACACCATTATAAATGCTGGAGGCAAAGCGGGATTTGGGGTGGAGGTTGACAGCTCGCAACCCCCCCATGTAACCTCCTGAGGGGTCCCAACCCCCAGTTTGAGAACCCCTGAGCTACATAAATAATGTAGCTGAAGTCGATGTACTTAGATCTACTTACTGTGGTGTCTTCACTGCAGTAAGTCAATGGCTGACGCTCTCCCGTCGACTCTTCCTGCACCTCTCATCCTAGTGGAGTACCAGAGTAGACGGGAGAGCGCTTGGCACTCTATTTATCACATCTAGATGCGATAAATCGACCCCCGCTAGATCGATTGCTGCCCGTCGATCCAGCGGGTAACATAGACAAGCCCATAAACTGAGGCTTTTCCCATCCACAACCAAATAGTTGTGAAAGAAGTGACATTTACATCACTCTGATAAGCAGTAAATTGCAAGTGACTCATGTTTAACACAGTAGCAATGCAAATAAACTACCACTCCTAATTTCTTTTTGAAGTTACATACAATTTTTTCCTTGTTTAAAGTTCACTATATCTTGCTAAGCATATGTGATAGGTGTAGTTTTAGATGTTGCAAACCCCACTTGCCTTACTCATATGAAAGTGCCATTGAGTTCAGCAAGACTATTTCCATATATAAAGTGAACAGGGATTAGGATGACCAGATGTCCCGATATTTAGGTGTTTGCCCGCGTTCCAACCGATCTTTGGCTGGAACGCAATTTGTCCTGATATTTTGCTCCACCGGCAACACTTTGCCTTTTTTCCCCTCCCTTCTCTGCCAGCAGCACTCACCTTTCAACCCCCTCCTCCCCTGGCAGCACGCGGCTTTTTTTTGCTTTGCCAGCACAGACCCCTCCCCCGAAGTGTCCCGATATTTTCTCCTTCTCATCTGGTCGCCCTAACAGGGATTGGCTTTTATTGTAATAGGGGCCTACCAAATTCATGGACCATTTTGGTCAATTTTACGGTTCTAGAATTTTAAAAATTTAACTTTCATGATTTCAGATATTAAATCTAAGTTTCACAATGTTGTAACTGTAGGGGTCCTGACCCAAAAGGATTTTAGCGGAGTGTCTCAGGATTATTGTAGGGAGGTTGCAGTATTGCCACCCTTATTTCTGCGCTGCTGGTGGTGGCAGTGCTGCATTCAGAGCTGGGCAGCCAGACAGCGGTAGTGCCAGTAGCAACGCAGAAGTAAGGATGGCATGGTATTGGCTTGCCACCCTTACTTCTGCACTGCTGCCTTCAGAGCTGGGCCCTCAGCCAGCAGCTGCCACTCTCCCGCTGTCCAGCTCTGAAGGCAGCAGTGCAGAAGTAAGGGTGGAAGTACTGCAATCACTCCTAAAATAACCCTGCAACCCTCTTTTGGATTGAGACTCCCAGTTTGAGAAACACTGGTCTCCCCTGAGGAGTCTGAATAGTATAGGATAAAAGTACATAAAAGACCATATTTCAAGGGGGACACCAGATTTCATGATCCACTATGAATTTTTCACAGCCATTAATTTGGTAGGGCCCTAATCATGCACGTAACTGGCATATAAAAAGTTAGCAGTGAACCCACACAAATGGTTTACACTCCTCAGATATGCCCCCTGGAAGCATCATGAGATCCAGCATACATGGATCACTGTTTAGGATGGTCACAAAAAGAAACATTCCCAGTTTGCTAGGAGTCAGACACCCAATAAGCAATTTGTTGTTGCTCAACATTACCCCTTGGCATTACTATGAGCATCAATAAAGTTTACACTAATGTCTTATTGTCAAGGTTCCTTCCCCACTCTGAACTTTAGGGTACAGATGTGGGGACCTGCATGGACACTTCTAAGCTTAATTACTAGCTTAGATCTGGTATCGCCGCCACCATCCAGAATTTCAGTGTCTGGATCACTCCCTGTCCCCCCAAAACTTTCCCCTCCCTGGGTAGCCTTGAGGGACTTCACCAGTTCCCTGGTGAACACAGATCCAAACCCCCTGGATTCTTAAAAAGGAGCATAACCATTCCCTCCTTTCCCCACCCTGGTGAGTCATGATCCCATCTCTGGATTTAAAAAAGGAATCTAGAACAAAAGGTTTTTTATAAAGAAGAAAGGGTAAAAAGATCTCTGTAAATCAGTGATGGAAATCTTATGGTAATTCAGTTTATTGCCCGGGACCCCTCTGCCTTAGGTTAACGTTAGAAAACGAGGTAATCTTGCAAAGGAATTTCAAGCTTGAGAAACGAAGTATACTTAACCGCCTGAACTGGTTGTGTTATTACTAGTCTGAAACATGAGGGAACTGGTTCAGAAGATTTGGGAGAGCACTGCGATGATGTCTCGTCCCTCTTAGTCCCAATAGCGAACAACCCCCAAAACAAAGAGCACAAACAAAAGCCTTCCCCCCACCAAGATTTGAAAGTATCTTGTCCCCTTATTGGTCCTCTGGTCAGGTGTCAGCCAGGTTTACTGAGCTTCTTAACCCTTTACAGGCAAAAGAGGCATTAACCCTTAACTATCTGTTTATGACACTTATAAATCCCTACTCAGGGTTCAAGAAATCATTAACCTTCAGTTTGGCTACGCCACCTTATATCAGCACATTATTAGTGTGTTTTCAGCCCCAATTCTGCAAACATGTATGTTCTTGCTTAACTTTATGTATGTGAAACGTGCCAATGGCTTTAGTCACATGCAGAAAGTTAAGTATACGCATAAGTGTTTGAAGGATTGGGACCTTATTTTACGACAAACTGTGAGGCAAGAATATTTTGGTTCCAGAATGTAGGACTAGCATTCCACAAGAAATCATGGCCCTGATTCTGCCATTGACTGAGGAGGAACTGCTAGAGAAGTAATTATTAATCAGTGTGAGCAACAGTAACAATTTGAGCCCTATGATTTCCTGCTCTGGGAGACCAAAAATTATAATTTCATAATAGTACAATCAGTTACCTCTTGTCTCTGTCTTTCCAGTATTCTGATCTGTTGTTCAAGGGTATCTGTTGGTATCTTCTTTTTTGTCAGTAAAGCACACTTTCAAAGGAGAGAAAAAAAACAATATTTAAAATAAATCCTTCTAAATAATACTCCCAAATTCAGTATTATCCTATAGAGCACTTATCTACCTTACTTGTCTATTATATTAATGTTTATAAAGCAATTTGAAGAGGGACATTTAAGTGCTATATTTATACTACTGTCCTTTAAGGGCAAAAAGCCCTTAAAAATTGAACAAAAATGTAATTTACACTCACTTTGAGGCTTGCTTACTCTGTGGCGGAAAAGAGAATTGTGGCCAACTGAAGTCAATGGAGCTATGCCAATATAAACCAACTGAGATTTTAGCCCATTGTGTATCATATTGTGTTACAGGGCAATTCTTTAAAAGAGCAGCTTGCAAAAGCCAGCAAAAGTCTAATGATTTTCTTCAGCTTTCTACATTCATATTTTGCTTTTTATTTTAAAGATACAATGTATTAAAGTATTGTTTGCCTGCCTCACAACTAATAAAGGTCCTGTGCTTCAAACACTTACCACTAGGTATACTGGCAGGCATGAATAGTCCCATTCACTCATGGACATTAGCACAGTAAGCATTATTCCTAGCAGTAAGTGTTTGCAGGAGTGGGCTCATAATTAGACCCGTAATAGGTTCAAAATATACTTCATAGGTCATTGGTAACCAGTATGGTTTCTGGCAAATCCTCATTTTTATATTATTAGCTCAATAGATCATAACTTCCAAGAAGCTATCACAGGTTTTCATAACAAACCATGATGCACACTAGCTGCATGTAGAAACAGAATTGTAATTGAAATAAATATACATAACACAGAAAAGCACATTGGCCATGTCAAATGCTTGGTCATTGAAAGCGTTGTTTTCAATTCCTCCCCAACCAAATATCCAGTCAATAGCCTGGTTTTCAGACCAAAACTGCACTGTCAATTAGAGGTCTGCTAGGACCAAATTTTAAAGCCTGATCTGTATCCGACTAGACCATAGCCAACCTGAACTCAAGTCCAAGCATATCAAGTTGTTTTCATTCCTGACCCAATCCCAACACTTGTAGTTGGACTCTGTCAGGTTCCAGTTGGATTGCAAAGGTCTAGCTGCTGGCCAAGTTTCCATTGTCTTTACCTTGTTTCCTCCGTGGTGCTGCCAGGACTAATTACCCCCCAATCCTTCTCACCCTTCTGTGACCCAATCCCTTGCTGCTCCTCCCCAACCTATGTCAGTGCCACTGCCTCATCCATGGAGCTTGGCCTCGGGGGAGCTTCTCACTCCCCATGCCCACGATCTATCTCTGCTGCTTCCTGCTCATGGAGTCAACCCACTGGTAGTGGAGTTTCCCACTCCTGCCAGCTGCTGTGGCCCTGCTGCACTGCAGGCGCCGCTGAGCTGGCACAGCTTGTCAGCCCAGGCAAGTGAAGCACAGCCTAATACAGAATTCTCAAAAGCTACCCAATACATTTTGCATATTCTTTTTATTCAATTGATAAATATATATAACTTTAAGGACAAATTGTGATTGATTTTAAATGTCACAGCTCACACTTTCCAGTAGAGAAACACAATGCTAGTAAATTCAAAGAATGTGCTGGTGCGTGTGGCTCAAATCTTGGTATAGCTAACAGTGCTGCAAGAAGCTGCCTTGTTACCATGGCAATTGGCCATGCCCAGGATCAGATTCTTAAAGAAAAAAAATTAAAGACTAAAAAAAGGTTCTAAAAGATCTATAGCATTCCAGTATCACCTTCGTACATTAGAACAGAATACATTCATTCTGACAAGACTATTTTACCACACAAACCTATGATAATCCATCCACAAAGTGATAGCTCTAAATGTCTAATTAGTTTGCACATTTCCATTAAACAAACAAACAAACATGCCACTGATACTGCTCCCCATCAGAAATGCTCACTTACCTGTAACTGGTCTGCTGAAGTTTCCGGGCCATTCATGCCTGTCTGTGGCAGTCGAAAGAGGCTTTGGATGTCTGTTTTACTGCAGGTCTTTAAAAGAAGGCAAGCAAATAAAATATGTACTTTAAGCAGGTGGGGTTGTCCAAAGGGGGGGAAGAAGAAAGTTCTATTAAAACATGTGTCTTAAAAACTTCACAGAAAATGTTCCCAACTAGCTGAGCGCTTGTGGAAGCAACACGGAGTAAGATATAGGTGATGGAACTCTGATTTAAACCTTTTTTGCCTTCTATACAGGGGCTTCCCAGAATGTCTCAAGCATGCTCTCTGTGACTAACGTATGAGACAGGAAAGGGCTTTGTTTAGTGTGGTATGTAAATTGCAATCCCTTCCTTTACTGGTTGATTCTCCCCTGGGTGAGGAACTGGCAAAGATAAGGGAAGGAAAAATAAACTTTCAATAAATAGCTCTAGGGACATGGCTTTCTTTTCCCCAGTACCAGAGATATCTGTTTCCAATTGGAACCAAGCCCTTTGGCTTGCCTGAATGTAAGCATTTTCTGACGTGACATTAAGACACACTGTATTTCCTTATAAGAGAGAAATTGGTGAGCCACTTAATGGAGAATACCAACAATCCTGTAAAACCTATGGGAAAGAAAATACCTAGCAAAAAGAACAATAAGTACAGTGAAATACACATGCAGCAGTTCTTGCTTTTACAGCCTGAGGGTGAGTTTTCCCCCCTTGAAATAGCTCTATAATTGTGCAAAGATACAGAGCTACAACGCTGTTTTTCTTATTATCTTTAAGGGCCTAATCATTCCAGTTCTTGTCATATATCAGGTTCTTTCAATATGGATTTAGATGCCCAATTTAAGGTATACAAGTTTAATCATTTTAGTCTTAACTTCTATGTCTTAGTCTGCAAATAGAGACATCTATACATACCTAATCTCATAAATGAGACACATAATTAAATGTTTCTAAGGCATTTTGAGTTTTTTAGATGGAAAGCACTAGACAAATATAAAGTAACATTTTTTAGTCTAAAAATTCTGAATAATGATGGTGTTGGAGAGAAAATTTAAAAGAAAAAAACCCTTGTTCCTTTTTGTGGGAAGATAATAGGTTTTTCTCAGGGAAAGGAACAAACAATCATATGAAAATTGATTTAAGATAACATAGTTCCTTGTAAAAACCTGCAACTAAAAAAGAATTATGCTAACTATAGACTTTTGGTGAAACACCGGACTTTTTACAGCTGAGCGCCAGACATCTGCTTGGTAATTTATGATGAAACAATGTCTGTATTGTAGAATCTCAAGCTCCATTTGAGTGAAATGGAACTTCCCACAAACAATAACTGCACTTCAGTTACAATCCAGTCATCAGGATTAAACTTTATATTGTCTGGAATATGTCTCAAGGGCTTTTTATTCCTCTCTAGTTTTTCTTGGCACATGTTGAACCATGTACAAGATTCTGCATGCTAACCAAAGTTTCTTGATTAAAATCTTCACCAATAAAATGACTTTCTGGGAAACAGCAAAACAATTTTTCCTGAAATCTTGGTTTGTTTCCTTGTCTTGTCCAGTTGAACAGGTCAGTTTTCCAACTTTGTTAAAGTGGTCAGGGATCCAGTAGGGTACAACCAAGGCATTAGGAAAAAGATTTTGTTTTGATAGGGACATTTTGGATTGTATACAGAAGTTATTCTGACCACCAAGTAAAATAAATAAATAAATATTTAAAGGTTTATAGAAATGACAAGAATGGCAAAAAGGACTTTGTAAAGTGAAGAGCAGTGAAAGTATAGTTTTTTGCCTAAAATTCAAGTCAGTGAGTAATTGTCTTAAAGCTACAGAGCACACACTGTACTGATCACAATTCTGCAATAATTTTGTCTCAAGATTATGTTGTTGTTTGTATCATGGAGCTTTAGACATCTGGTTATGGCCAATGAACAGAATATTTCAAGGGGCCTGAGAGCACTCTGAAGCAGAAGGCACTTGAAATATTGACTCGATCAAAGACTAACATTGGGATGACCCCCTTCATTCTGAGCTGTTTTTACTTAATCTTTTGGGCAAATATGAGTTCTTAGGATTACAGTTACGACTTTGGTGATGCTATAGTGAAGAACTAATTTAGCCTCCTGACTCTGTGTTGTACCTTGAGACCTCATCTATGTTCAAGTGTGAAAATCAGATTGTTCCTAAGCTAGCATCCCAGGATATTAGTACATTATTTGTTCCACCAGCCACAGCACTGCGCCAGCTTTAGGTCGATTTCTAATTTTAACTACAACAGAACCTTAGTAGAGATTACAGTAGTTAAGGCAGAAAATGACTAGGTTATGGATTTGGCCCTCAGGCTACAAAGGAAGGGGCCAATTTTTCAGATGTTGTGGAGGAAGAAGAAATAGGATTCAGCCACAGACTAAAAGAGGAGAGGAGGGAGGAAGCAAAGATGATTCCCAGCTTGCTCAAATCCTGATCAGTTTACTCACATAAGTAGCCCCCTTGAAATCAACAGTATTACTTCAGTGAACAAGGCTAGCAGGATTTGGCCTTGTATTGTCAATAATACCAGGGAAAATGGAAAACCACATAAAATTGGCAATATGTGCCACTGCAGATATATCACAGGAAGTTACAGGATTGCAGTATGCATAAAAGCAATTGGTTTTCCATGAAAATATTTCACACCAGTTTGAAGTTGGACAGAAGAAGACAGCAATGATTTAACTGTGAGATTCCTGTGGTGGTGAAAAGGTCTCAAAATGAAGATGACATATCAAATAATCAGGTAAATCACAGACTTTGTACCTCTGTGGCTTCTTTTATCTGAGGGTCTCAAAGTGCTTTACAAAAGTGGGTAATATCCCCTCTTTATACATAGAGCAACAGAGTGATTGAATGTCTACGGTCACACAGTACATTAGTGAATAAATCACATGTCCTGTAGACCTGCGTTCTGCCTGTTTATCATTCATAGATAGTTAGAAGGCATCAGAATGCTTGCCATAGCATTGATCCATTAATTATGATGGCTTCCTTTAGAAAGGAAGTAGTAGTTTTCCTTATGGAAAAGTTTTTTTAAAAAGAGTCAAGAAACAGATCTCTTGATGAACGAGGGGGACAAGAAGTAGGGAGAGGGGAGAGTGTCCCACCAGAGCTAGGTGGGAAACTGTCCTGACTCATGAATGTTGTTCAATCCCAAATCAAGACAAAAGGACAAAATCTCAAATTTTCACAAACCAAAAAAGGGAATAAAATATTTATTTTGGACTAATCAAAACATTTTGGGCTTTTCTCATCTTTTTCTGGGCCTTTTACAGTCTTGTTAGCTTAAGTTTCAAAACAAGTAGTCATTTAACTGGAACTTTTCTTCCAACTAGCTCTAGTCTCCCTACACACACAAAACTGGGAAAGCCCCTTAATAAGATCATCTTATCGTCTCCCAGCGTGCCTTCTCATACCTGTTATAGACTATACGCTCATGGAAACAAGGGCTGTCTTTATCTGTTATATAATGCCAAGCACACTGCTAGTGCATGTTAATAGTGAGAATGCAATTGGAAAATCCCCAGCTCCAGCTGCATGCTTGTGTGTTAGCTCACTGTGTTAATGCTATTAGCACTGAAATAAACTCAGCTAGGAAATGAAATTAACATGCTGGAATTCATAAAATTGCTACCATAATTTCATTCAAACCAGTTTCCAGGAAAGTTGGGTTAACTTTAAGATGCTGACTAAGCCCCTAGTGTTTAATACATTTGTGTCAATCTGATTTCGGAGGATTTCAATGAGGGCGTTGGGGAGACTTCTAGGGTACACTGTACTGCAGGTGTGTTATCTCATAGTTGGAAGAAGCTGCTGCAGTGAGTTTCAACTGACCCTACCTCTTCTCCCCATGCTCAGAACAGCACCCTGCAGATATGCCCTACCCCCTCTTCTGCTAAAACTGGTCAAAATCTTTCAGATTTAAACTTTTAATGAAATATTTTTGTGCAATATTATGTATTTCAAATTTGTGAAAAATTCTTGTGACGTTCTATTCTTTAAAAAAAAATGAACAACTTATTTTAATTTAAATCAGTTCTATGTTCTGTCAGTTCTTTGGGCTAGGAACCAACAGGAGAGGTAGCAGATAGTGTGTCAAGCAGGAACTGGCAAAATGCAGAGTGGCATCATTTAAAGTTCGCCACCAACTGTCTCAGTCAAAGGATAGAGAGATTTCCAAGGTGGCTCCGAGGTTAGTCTGCAGTGAGTGGGGCAGGGAGGAAGGGAGAGTTTTTGGGGGGAGAAGGAATAAATAAATAGATATGAGCTGCATGAACTTCCATCATCAGGTAATGGCAAGCATGGCAATTCTTTGAGGTAATGTTAATCCCTGATTTAAAATAAAGCAGGCCTCATGGGGTAGGGATGGGACGTCTAGCCACTTTTGGCAGATCACAGAGGTAGGCAAGTGTGACTGAATGAATCTGTGCATTCCCACTCTGCACACCAGTGTAACACTCTTTGTACAAAATGTGCCTTGTGAGGTATCATTTATGCCTTGTGAGGTATCATTTAAAAACTAATAACTCACTGGTCAGTCTGGAACCTCTTTCACCACCAGACTCCTTGACTCCAACCTCACAGCAGGAATTTACTTTAGGAGCAAACTGCAGGAAAATGAATTTCAAATGGTGACTGAACTATAAAAGTGAAGAGCAAAGAGACCCCAAGTTATGTCTCCCTATCCATTTCTTGCTCTTTCACGTATGAAGACAAAAGAGACAAACCCATTTGACTTTGGGAAAGATTCTGACCTGAAATTTGCCCAGACCCGTTGCTGGGAGCAACCAAGAATTTTATCTTGAACCAAGCTTACCTTGTTAAGTTTTAGTCCTAGGAAGCATTTTATCTTTATTTCTCTTGTAACCATTTCTGACTTTAATGCCTTATACTTGTACTCACTTAAAACCTCTTTGTAGTTAAACAAACTTGTTTTATTCTGTATTCAAAACTAATCCAGTGTTGTCAACTGTGGGGGTAACTCCATTTAGGGTGTCAAACTGTTGTATATTGGTATCCTTAGAGGCACAATGGACTTAATACGTCTGAATAGACCTAATATGCCCAGGAGAGGGCTGGACAGTGCAGAACACACATTTTGGGGAAGCAAATTGAAATTGAGACTGGAACCATATTTGGGTCACCTTGCAAGTGGTAACCAGGGCTTCTGGAAGTCAGTGTGTGGCTGGAGTTTGCCGACAGGCTGCTGGAATGAGAAGTGCTGGCCCAGAGCTGTGGCTACACACAGACACTAGGCATGTGTGTGTGGCCTGCCTGCTTGCAGGCTGTTTATGAACAACAGAGGTAGGACCTACAGCAGCAAAACATTGTGAGGCATCTGGATCAAACCCCAGAATGTCATAGAAGGGTCTTATTAAAGAGAGGAGGAGGAGTCTGGAGGAAGGTGAGGCTCAGAGTGGAGAATGAGATAGGAGCTGTGTTTACTTGGTACCTGTTCCTCAGTTCAGAGCCCTCAGAATTAGTATTGGTATTCTGAGGGTTATTCCCATAAACACATATGCTTATTTTAGCAGCTGAAGGGCTAAAACTGTGATCTTGTTAAAATATGGCAACTTAAATTCATAATTAAATAAATCCTGAAGAAAGGATCTAGAATAATGTTTCTGTGCATTGTTTTCCAATATCATTTTTTGTAAATTTCATAATAATAAGATACAATATTTGACTAATATTGCCATTATTTGTTAAATAATGATTCTTCTGTTTTGTTCTAGCATTCAGCCAGCTCAGCTATCAAAGAAGAACATTCAAAGAGCGATCTCTGTACCAAACTCATAATGCAGTCAGTGTCATAATACACAGGACAGACCACACCAAGCATTTCCTTTCACTTTCTTGCCTTCAAATTTCACTCTCCACTCCCGGGGTTTTACCAAGAGATGACAGCGTAGTAACCACTTGGGGCACCAGTCACTCTCTAGCTCTCGTAGCCCTGGACCTTCGGTGGATAATGCTAATGCAGCCTCAGCACATTGGGACACAATGAGCAATCCTGAGTCCATTCTTCAAGGAATTGTCCATCATTACACTTGTATTTTGCCTCCTTTACTAAAAGGGGGAGTGAAGCATATCGCTTTGCTCTTCAGACAAAAAACCAAAACCCAGCACAAGAAACACAGACACCCCAACTCTTCCCTGCCTATCTGGATGCTGATAGATTTGTCTCTAAACATTTTTTGCTAAAGTAGCAAAAGTAATGCTGAGCACAGCAAGAGCTGTAAATTGCTGTCTAACTTGCATGTGATTTGACATCTTGATTTTATTTCTCTCTTTTTCTTTAAATGGACAAATATGTGCAATGGCAGGTTCTGCATTAGTGAATGCACTTGTATAAATCACCAGAAAAATATACATCAGGAAACAATCTTGCATTGGGAGGATGCAGATTTGATGACCTTACTGGATTTCACCACTAACTTCTGCGATTTATACAAACACACACAGTCATACCAAAGTCTACAGTGAATTCATGTGTTTTATATTCTCCTGAAATATCTGTTTAAATAATGACATACTGTCTTCCAAATGGCTCCAGTGCTCCTATCAGTTTGTGGACATACCCCTAAACATTCCTTTTCTTCATTCATCTCAGCCCTACTTTTTATTATTTCATTTCTAATGCACCCCCTCTATGCATGTGCCCTCTTTCATCCAATGAGAACAGCAAAAGGACCCCTTTTTGCAAGTTAGGCTGCATATTCCTACTACGGGATTCTGACATGCAATTGGGCACTAAACCAACATTGACTGTGATTAGGCTTGGAAGGATTTGATTTGATTGGTAAATGTAGGTAAGTGATTTCATTGTACACACAAACTGATGAAAAAAATATTTTCATTGATAATAATAAAAGTTTACAGGTAGGCTAAGTAAGAAAAATACTACTTGGCAACTTATTAGAGTTTGATTTAAGGATATTTATTGGTATATTTTGGCACAAGAAGTTGGCAAGTTATATTTTAATGGTTATAAAGCTTTAACTTTTTGAATCTCAACATTTGTCAAAATTGTTGTCTGACCCTCACCCCATTGTGTGCTTCCCCATAATTTCCCTTAACTGTCAACATTTTAAATTGATAACTATTTAAAAAAAATTCTTAAAACCCATAATTTCACATGTGAAAATGTAAAAAAATCAATATCTTCAAAATTCTTAAAACAAACACTGAAATATGTCAATGATAAATTATATTTAGGCATGGGAGAAATGTATTTAATTTCTCTGTTCATTTTAACACAATCATGGCAACAACGGGAAACTGACCAGAAAAACTCCATGTGGAATCAGTCCTGACTTAAGTAGAGCTTTCTAATTTAAGTGAAGATTTCCATCTCAGTTTGAGTAACAACATAATCACCAAGAGCATTTACTGTCTTTTTGGAGCAATGACAAGGTTTAGATATTTCTTAACAGGAAATTTGCTAAAGGAGTTCCCTGCTGGGTCATCACTGTTTTATCTTTATATATGACTCACACACACACACACGTGCACACACACAAAAAATATGGTCTTTGTTTGACACAGACCATTTTGTTGTTTCTCTCCCGCAATAACATTTTTAATATTCAGCTGCACTGTTACCTTTTAAAAAGACAGCACAAAAGCATGAAAAAGGTGTATTAAAAAAGATAATATAGTGAATAATCCTGCACCAGAAGGGAGATAGCTTAGTTTACTTAATACTGTAGGTCTTTTTCATTTTCTAATTTCTAAGATTCACAGTTACTATTTATGATCTCATTACTAAAGTTTTGTGATTGTTATTTTTAGTAAACGTTCCTGCAGGTGATGGGCTTCTGTGAATTTTTGTCTATTGCCCATGATCTGTCTGGGACATTTTTTTTTTTCAGTAAAAGTGACAAAATGGGATTGACAGGGGGATGAGAGCCTGAGCTCTGCTGCAGGAAGGAAAGGCAGGGTCCAGCACCTGCTGCCCACAGTAGCTGAGAGCTTCAGGGCTCCCCGTGCCATGGCTCAGAGCTCCAGGGCCTCCACCAGCTGACAGCTCCAGTTTTGCTGCCCCGTGCGCTGAAGCTGAAAATGTCACAGAGGTCGCTGAAAGTCACAAATCCTGTGCCGAAATCTTAGACTTACTCATTACCAAGATCTACTCTAGTATGACTAATTCATTTTCTTCCCTTCCTCACTTTTCATCTTCTTTGTTCCCTATATACCCTCATGTGTGTCTAGATGGTATAAAATCATTCTTTTATTTCATAAGTTTCCATATTAAAATTATAAAAATTAAAGTAACTTCAGACATTTATAGTGTTTTTGGATGTCTTGTTTTTTTGGTACCCAACTCGAGACACCTTACATGGTTTGATTTTTAGAAAATGGTAAGCACCCTTCCTTGGAAAGACAGGCCCTTTATGTGTAGTAAATTGGGTACTCAAATTAAGGTACTCAATCACTAGCCACTTTTGGAAGTCTTGGCCATTATATCTTCCTTAATTCTAATGAAACTAAAGACTTTTTAAATGCTCAGCTGGATAACACTCTCTTTTTGATGATGCAGATAACAGATAAAATATAGAATCACTTCATTCTATGACTCTTAACTTAGCCGGTGTTTGCAGTTAAGCCTTTATAGACTTATACTATTCAGTGGCAGGACTGTATAAGCCATATTCACTGTAAGATTATTTAGGCTAAGAGTTTGCTGATTTGTGTGTAGCATGTGTGCGCTTGTGCGCACACTCATCTCTCTGTCTCTCTCAGACCATCCCTAAAACTCCTTGAAGACTTTCCCCACCCATACATTTGGAATTGGATTTTATAATATGAATGTTTTTCTCCAACTGTTATCGTACCAGTAGGGTTTGTTATAATCTTCATTTAAAATATTATTTAAAAATAATGAAAAGAGTGGTGATGGCAATAGACATTTGGGGTACAGAATGGCAGCTATTCCCTGTTCTCAGTCTGGTGCAGTGAAATACTGAACAGCAAGGTAATTCAAACTGGGAATACAGCCAATCTTTAAACAGGAAAGAGTATGTTCTTTCCTGTCTACATTTGATCTTTGTGCATACAAGCTTCATCCAGACAGAAAAATGAGTAAGAAGGAGATTTTCCTGAAAAAATGAGTGTGTCAACATACCTTTTTGACATATGTATTAATGTTCATCTAGAAACTCACAATATTCTTGTATGTACATGTGTTCAGATGAAAGTATGTTCCTCAGTACTTGAACCTTAGCAGCTTAGGCACTGAATAAAATGATTCTGCTTCAAGCTTTCCTTCTATTGTTCTTTGTTGACTTCAGCAGGACTAATTGTGAGCAAAGTTGCTCACGTGCCTAAGTGTTTACAAACTGTGGCCCTCAGGACCTAAATACCTATTTCATGAATCTACAGTTAAACTGGAATAAAAGAGAGCAAGGAGGCACTAGAAGTAACACTAAGAAGAAAAATGTAGGAATGAGGAAAATCAAGGATACTGTGAAACTTAGTGTGTGTGTTTAGATATATATAATCTCACACTATACCCACTGATGAATCATAATCTTCTTCTAATTATATCCAGCGTCAGAACTGCTATGATCTGCTTGTTCAGGAAGATATTTTCATGTACAGAACAGTTATTGTAACTTTTGATCTATATGTCTAACTATTGATAGTCCATGAACCAAATGTTTTCCTTTCTTTTTGCTGGCATGTTAATAATATTTTTATTTGTCCCTTCCCATTTGGTCCTATTCTTCCCTATATGGAAAAGTTGCCCTCTACGTGTATGTAAAATATAAATGAATCATTTCATATGAATGCCATGGATATGATATATTTAAAATATTCTGTATACAAAAAAATATTTAATGTGGAAAATATATCATTTTGACAAATAATACTTGGCCTAGTCTGTTATAATAATAGGAATGTTTAATAATTCATGTAATTTTGGGGAACAGAGGCTGTGCTAGTGGTTCTAGCGGGGGACTGGGATTTAGGAGATCGGGGTTCTATTTACTGTTTTGACTTCCTGCATCACTTCAGACAAGTGATTTGTGCCTCAGTTTCCTCCTCTATAAAATAGGGGATACCTCTCCAGGGACATATTGAAGATCATGATAATTTACTGAGATTGTGCCAGACTCAAATGTGGTGTGTAGGGGAGTGCATGTTAGACTCATTTAGACTTTTTATACACACTGAAACAATGGGGAAGGAAGTCTGAGCTAGAGTACCTCAGTATATGAAACTTACACTAATTAGACTTCTGACACTATTCTTCAAAAAGTAGGTCGGAGTGGAGATGGTTGAAAAGCTTGATTAAATTTGAAGCCACTTTTATAAAATGTTTCCCATTTTTGGTCAGTGAAAATTATTTGGCCAGCTCTAGTCAAAGGGAAAAGTTTCCATTTCAGTAAATGGAAAGGAGTCTGAGCTAGGGCAAGAGGTCTAATTCCTCTTGACACTTCAGAGTTTGGCCCTTTGTATTTATAGATGAAATGTGTATTTAGTTCACTTGTGCAATTCAAATACAAGGACTCAACCCTTTCCATTTGCCCATATGTGGACTGATCACATGGTCAGATGGAAATAAATTCTTACCAAATTGGGTAAGTCCCTTGCATCCATTTCATGCATTTCTTGCACCTTCAGGTTCTCTTTGAAGCCAATCAGGCACTATGTTCTTCTCACACAACATGGTGAAGATTAAAAATGAGACTTTCCACGAAGGGCCACTATGGTTTAGTACAAAGATGGCCCAGGACTGTGGGTAACACAGCATGACGACATTCCATAATTTAAAAACTATAATACGTGCAGTGACCAGTACATGAAGTTGACACTTGGAGTCCAGTCTGTTCACTCTGCATATCCAGGTTCCCTCCCTCAACTGGCCTCTTTCAGCCCTTACATGTTTAATTTATGAAGAACTTAGCTTAGATAAAGAAAAAAAGGGAAAGAAGCAAAGAGAATTTGTTTACATACAATTCCAGAAATACAGTCTTACTAGATTCTTGGGGTTAGAATATGTCAGTTACTGTTGGTGATTGTGAGTGTGGCCAACTCATGATTTTGTCATTGGTTTCATTATGACTAGTAAAAGCAGCAAAGAATCCTGTGGCACCTTATAGACCAACAGACGTTTTGGACCATGAGCTTTTGTGGGTGAATACCCACTTCGTCAGACGCATGTAGTGGATACTGTTCCTGACAGCTTGTATTCCATCTGTGTGTGGGATGTTTGTGTAGAGAGCCTCTACATCCATGGTGGCTAGGATGGTGTTTTCTGGAAGGTCACCAATGCATTGTAGTTGCCTCAGGAAATCAGTGGTGTCACGGAGATAGCTGGGAGTGCTGGTGGCATAGGGTCTGAGTAGAGAGTCCACATATCCAGACAGTCCTTCAGCGAGAGTGCCAATGCTCGAGATGATGAGGCATTCAGGATTTCAGGGTTTGTGGATCTTGGGTAGTAGATAGAATAACCCTGGTCGGGGCTCTAAGGGTATGCTGATTTGTTCCAGTGTTAGTGTAGGGTATGTTCTGAGTAGATGGTGCAGTTTCCTAGTGTATTCCTCAGTGGGATCTGAGGGAAGTGGCCTGTAGAATTTGGTATTGGAGAGTTGTCTGGCGGCCTCCTTTTGGTAGTCAGATCTGTTCATGATGACAACAGCACCTCCTTTATCAGCCTCTTTGATGATGATGTCAGGGTGGTTTCTGAGGCTGTGGATGGCATTGCGTTCTGCACAACTTAGGTTATGAGGCAAGCGATGTTATTTTTCCACAATTTTTGCCTGTGCATGTCAGCGGAAGCATTCAATGTATAGGTCCAGACTGTCATTTCGACCCTCAGGAGGAGTCCATGTGGAGTTCTCCTTCTTGTGCTGTTGGTGGGAGGGTACCTGAGTTTAGTGCTGTCCTGAAAGTATTCTTTGAGTTGGAGATGGCGAAAGTAGGTTTCCAGATCGCCACAGAACTTATGTTGGTGGGGACGGCAGGGGTTGTACCTACAGCCAAGCACTGAGGTACAACCGCATCTGCTCTAACCCCTCAGACAGAGACCAACACCTACAAAATCTCCACCAAACATTCTCAAAACTACAATACCCACACGAGGAAATAAGGAAACAGATCAACAGAGCCAGACGTGTACCCAGAAGCCTCCTACTGCAAGACAAACCCAAGAAAGAAACCAACAGGACTCCACTGGCCATCACATACAGCCCCCAGCTAAAACCCCTCCAACGCATCATCAGGGATCTACAACCCATCCTGGACAATGATCCCACACTTTCACAGGTCTTGGGTGGCAGGCCAATCCTTGCCCACAGACAACCTGCCAACCTGAAACGTATTCTCACCAGCAACTGCACACCGTACCATAGTAACTCTAGCTCAGGAACCAATCCATGCAACAAACCTCGATGCCAACTCTGCCCACATATCTACACCAGCGACACCATCACAGGACCTAACCAGATCAGCCACACCATCACCGGTTCATTCACCTGCACGTCCACCAATGTAATATACGCCATCATATGCCAGCAATGCCCCTCTGCTATGTACATCGGCCAAACTGGACAGTCTCTACGGAAAAGGATAAATGGACACAAATCAGATATTAGGAATGGCAATATACAAAAACCTGTAGGAGAGCACTTCAACCTCCCTGGCCACACTATAGCAGACCTTAAGGTGGCCATCCTGCAGCAAAAAAACTTCAGGACCAGACTTCAAAGAGAAACTGCTGAGCTTCAGTTCATCTGCAAATTTGACACCATCAGCTCAGGATTAAACAAAGACTGTGAATGGCTTGCCAAGTACAAAACCAGTTTCTCCTTCCTTGGTTTTCATACCTCAACTGCTAGAACAGGGCCTCATCCTCCCTGACTGAGCTAACCTCGTTATCTCTAGCTTGCTTGCATATATATACCTTCCCCTGGAAATTTCCACTACATGCATCTGACAAAGTGGGTATTCCCCACGAAAGCTCATGCTCCAAAACGTCTGTTGGTCTTAAGGTGCCTCAGGATTCTTTGCTGCTTTTACAGATCCAGACTAACATGGCTACCCCTCTGATACATGATTACGACTGTTTTTCTTAGAGCTCCTGGAGTCAAATGGATATGTGGTGATTTCAGCCTTTGTTCTTAACTTTTCTTTAAGTTACTAGCCCTTGTGGCTGAGGAGAAAACTTCAAAACGTGACCCCAGTGCACTCTAAAAAGCTCAAAAAGCAGAAGGTAAATAAAAAGAATACCAAATCTATTATTTTTACATAACCTCATGATTTTAAAGCCAATCTCATGAATTTTGGTGTCTAATAGGATTTTTCAACAGTTGGGGTTGGCAATACTGCTACCTCAAACATTGTAAAAATCTGACAAACATTCACATGATTTACTATCTGTGCCTGACTTTTCTGAGAGGATGTACAAAGCCACAGATGAAGCATAAGATAGGGATAGAGGAAGAGGTATAAACTAAGCTACAAAAACTAACATTCGCAACTGTTTTCTTTACTATTGTAAATCATTTACATCTGAAGAGTATTCTCTAGCATGGCAAGAAATCATATCCTGCATATTCAACTGATACAACCCAACACTCATTTTAAGCCACCTGCACTGAAAATTGTTGGACTTTATCACAGCTGGCACTTACTGTAAATCCAAGTAAATAGTTGACCAAGTAAAATAGCCACTCCTTTTTAAAAAAAAAATCTTAAAACCACCAGGGGCGGCTCCAGAAAGTGAGTGCCTGGGGCGGCAAGCTACAAGGGGAGGCCTGATGGTCGCTATGAGGGAGGCAGTCAGGCCACTTTTCGCGGCATGCCTGCGGTTCTGCGACTTCGGTGGTATTTCGGCGGCAGGTATGCTGAAGGCGTGGGATCAGCAGAAATGCTGCCAAATCCGTGTAAGCAGTGGACTGTCCACAGGCATGCCGCCAAGTCAGTCTGACTGCTGTGCAAAACAGCCACCCCTGAAAACCACACACTTTTGTACACTTGAAGCACTGTACCGCCCTCTCAACTGTATGAAAAACCCTCACACACATCCAAAGGTCAAGTAACTGGAATATTTGCAAATGCATATAAAGAGAGGGAAAATACTACAGATTTGCATAGTTAAAGTGAAACACTGAACTATAGAACAAAGGAGGGGGAGCGAACGCTCGCTCTGTACTCTTCCCCTGTCTACACTCCCAACTTTCTGTTGAAAAAAAAAAGATCACATCTAGTGGCTGATTGAAACAATCACCCACTTTTGTTTGCTGATGTGTATTAAGTGAGAAGTTTAATGCTTTTGCAGTCCTGGTGCTGCTTTTGTTTCACCGCTTTTGGGAGGACGGGGCAGAGATTTTTGTGGATTTCAATGGTCATGTGAAATCCATCTAGTTTTTTTCCCCCTTTTGTGATGATTCTGATCGCATTGTTCTAATTGTGACATTTTCCCTTAATCTTATTGTAGGCAGCAAGTAGGGCTAGGTAGAAAACAAGAATTCTTTGAAGAATATCCAAGGTTTTGACATTTGGGTTCAGTCTGCATCAGAATGAAAATGAGACTATTTGAATATTTTTACAAAAAGAGTGAGAGATCCACCTTAAAGTAGACAATACCCCTGTGATTAGGGCACTCACTTAAGATATGGGAGACCCAGGTCAAGTCCCTACTCTACCTGGTCTGGACTCACACCTAACCACAGGGCTATGGCATCAGTCTCTCTCTGTGCTCCAGTGAATATTTATTTATACAAAGTGGAATAGCTCTAACAGGAAAGGGAGAGAGAATAATGCTATTAGGGTACTCACATGGTACAAAGTAGAAGGCCCAGGTTCTAGTGCTTGCTCTGCCTGAGACAGAGAAGAAATTTAATCCTGGCTCTCCCACATTCCCAAGTGTCATAATCACTGGGATACTGATGGGCTATTCTGGGGGTCTCTTCTTCCACCTGGAAATTCCATCCCAGATCTGAAATTTATTCCCAGCGAAGCTTTGGTCAAAACAGATGCATTTCCACACACACACCAAAAAAAAAATCTTACTTTGAGATGTGTGGTCGCTATTGCATTCCATGCATGGGTACACAGGCACACCACATGTGGGAGAACGGAAAAATCTTTCAAGTAGTGTCCATTGCTCCATGCTTGTGCCATAAAGCCTGTCGTGCTCAGCACCAGGGTATATGGGGAGGTGCAGACTGTTTTCTACCACAAATAGTGTCATGATCCGTGGCAGAGGGGAAGGAGGGCAGAGAGAGGAATGCAGATAGGGATCACACATCTCAGGACCTGTCCCATTACAGGTAAGTAAACTCCATTTCCTCTTCAAGTGCTGGTCCCCATGTGTATGCCACATGGTGGTGACTGGTAAGCAGTAGTCAAAGAAGAGGGTGGTATGAGGATGCAGGAAGTATTGATGTTGTTCAAAGGCTGTGTCTGCGGAAGAGGCTTAGATTAAAGCATAATGCTTCATGAAGGTGTGGATGGAACTCTAGATTGATGCCTTACAAATATCCTGCACAGGTACTTCTTGGAGAGATGCTTACTGACGTTGCCTGTGTTCCAGTGGATGGGCCCTCATCCTGACCAGGGAGGGATATGTGATAACTGAGAGCAGCCAGGAACCTTCTTGGAGAGGATCTGTGTAGATATTGCTTAACCCCAGGTTCATTCTGATACAGCAACAGATAGTGTAGACATTTTTCTAATTGGTTTCACTCTTTGAGGATAGAACACCAAAGCTCCTCTGATGTCAAGAGAGTGAAGCCTCTCCTTCTCACTAGAGGCACAATGTTTTGGAAAGAATACCAGTATGTGAATTGATTGATCTACGTGGAACTCAAAAATTACCTTGGGAATGAATTTTGGGTGGAAGCAAAGAGATACCTTTTCTTTTCGAAAAGTAGCATATATGGCAGGTTGGTCATGAGTGCCCTCAGCTTGCTTAGCCTCCTGACCAATGTGATGGTGACCTGCATAAACAGGTGGGACATTGAGCACATGGTTAGACGTTCAAAGGATAGCCTGATAAGTATTGACAGTGCAAGACTGAGGTTCCATTGAGCTGTTCGCTTCACTACTGGTGGGAAGGTCCTAGTGAGAACCTTCAGGAATTTGGTTATTATTGGGTATGTAAAAATAGAATAGCTCTCTACCCAAGGGTGGAAGGCAGTGATTGCTACTAGGTGGATCTGCAGTGAGCTAATAGACAGGCCCAACATCTTCTGATATTCCTGCTTTTCTAGACTATCAGCTGTCTCTGGAGATAACTGGTTTTGTCCGCCCAGGTGTGGAACTCTCAAAGAAGTTTCAGTTTCAACAAATGGGAATTTTCTGACAAAAAACATTTCACTGAAAAATTCCTGAGCAGCCGTAGCAGCAAGTCATTCTGGAGATGATGGTTTACTTGCGAAATACCTATAAATTGATTCATCATAGTAACATGTTTCATTTTCCTGGTAATTCCTTGTAACATACTTAGAGTTGTGCTTTTCAGCCACATCCTTTTGCTCATTATGATGTCCGAAAGGATGCAAAGTGGGTCTCCACTTCGTTCCCTTCAGGAATGAATAGTTTAACTCTCTCTCCCCAGCCTGGGTGCACTATCTTGTTTCTCCTTCCTTTCCTCATTGCAAGAAATGAGAATTTCCTCTCCTCCTCTCACTACCAGGTGGAGAGTAGCTTGGCATTCAGGGGAGAGGGATACCTAAACCATTACTTTTTCTTTCTCAGATCCTCATTTCCACTCCACCAATTTCCCCTCCCATCTGCACAAATGGCCTTTTTTTGTTTCCCTTCTTCCCCTTTCACTATTGAACCGTTGAACACAATGGGTCTAGATATGTTCGTGTGTGTTTAAGGTCACAGTCGGGCATCTCTAGATATCACTACCCAAAAGGTCTAGCTGGCCAATCAGAATGCTGCTTTGGACAATATGTCTATGTCTATGCAGAGATAAAGGAGAGCTGCTGCAGCTGGCCTCAGTCAAATAGCATAAGCTGTAGGGCTAAAAATTGTGAAATCATTCTGGCTTGGGCTGGAGCCCGAGTTCTGGGACCTTCCACTCTCAGAGTTCCAGAGCTGGGGCTCCAGTCCAAAGTCCAGACATCTACACAGCAATTTTTCAGATCTGGAGCTTGAGCCCCATGAGCCTGAATCAGCTGACAGTTTTTTATCCCTGTGTAGATGCACTCTCAGTGTCTCTAGCTGGGCTTTGGAAACTGCTGAAGAGAAGTGTCTTCTCACTTAAACAGCTTCCCTAAGTCACAGGAGGTGGCTTTGGGAAAGCATTTACAGTGTGTTCCTCATATGATGTGTTCAGCAATCAAGGAAGTTTGTGTATACTTGTTAATACAACAGGAGATACCCCCTCAATTTTCTTCCCTTGCAGACAAACTGTTGCAAAAGAAACATTTGCTTACCTTCAGGGAACACGAAGTCATCTGTTTGAGCACACCTTCTTGAGTAATGAACTCAGAGTTCTCATGGTACTGTGCAATACTGTTCTTCTCTATCAGATTTCTTATTTCATCATCAAGCTCTATGCTTTCACACCTGCTTAGAAGGAAATGGTAAGGTTATATTGCCAAAGCATACAGGAAAGAATTTAGGGAGTCTATTTTCTGGTCAACCATTTCCTTATGTGGCACAATATATGGAAGAGCTAGTTCTGTACCTATCACAGGCTTCACCCTTGCACACAAGCACAGAAGAGTAAAGCAGAATCACAGAATTGCAGAATCAGCAAAACGGAATGATAGGGGTTTGTGTTAGAGTTGGTATAACATTTTTCTAACAAGAAGCTTTTTTGTAAGATGGCTTTTTTCCCCCCTTGAAATGAAATTTTTTTGCATAAAAATTATCAGTCATTTCTGGAGTTTTGCAAAAAATGTTGTGCCTTTCCTCATTTTTTCCAGAAATTTTAAATCAAACATGAACAAAAAAAGTTGTTAAAATTGTTTGCCGCAGCCAGGTTTTCAGTAAACAATTTGACAATATTTACAATAACATTTCTGATTTTAAAAAATTGGTTTTTAAATTAACCATTTTTTTAAAAAGGTCTGAATTTGTTTTTTTTATTTACACAATAGGTGTTCATTTTTCCTCTAGATCTAGTTAATAACTTCTCCATTTGAAGCTATCAGGAAGATCATAGGCAGTAAGAATATTTTATTTATTAGCTTCACTTATTTATTTCAGTTTATATAAACAATCCAGGAAGGGGCCTATTCCAGGCAATTTGCAAATGTATTTAAGAACATAGTTCATCCATATAGCAAATCCATCAATCTCCCCCATAAAAATAAAGGCTATAATTAGACAAGCGGAAGTTTGGATAGACAACAGAACAATTCATTCTATTCTGTGCTTTTACAGACAGGGACTGTGTATTTCTCTTTCCATCAGCGTTAGTTCTTTCCCCTATGTACTAAATAAAAGAGAGTAGGCAATAAGGAAGGGTAAAGTTTTGGATCTGGTTTATTGTCCAGTAGTCAGATCCTATGATTAGGAGTCAGACATTTTTGAGTTCTGATCCCAGAGCTACCACTAATTCTAGAGCTAACACTAACTGAACATCATTCACAAAAATGTATGAACTGGAAGAGGTTTTATATAAATTACTGTAACTTTCAACTAGAAATGTTCAGTCTCTCTGATGCTTTGGACAGTGAAATGATGTTATAGACATGTATAAATCTCTTGCCATCTTGGATAAAGCTCAAGTTATACAGTGCTCCAGAATGAGAAACAGTACTGGGTTAGTTAGGCATCTGTGCCCAGAGCTATTACATCGCACTGCATAACAAACATTGGAGCGAGGTAGGTTGCTGAAAACTGAGTAGGGAACTGCAACTAACGTGGTATGGTAACTTATCACTCACCAATTAAGTTAAAAAGCTGACTATCAAAATTATACAAAATGGCTTGTTGCACTATGGAGCTCCAAATCTCATAGTGAAACAATCCAAATCACTTGCCTCCCGACAAAACTCTGCACTAAATCATGCCACTGAATGAAGATACTCTTAACACCACCAAAGGTGCCACAAATAACTGCAGCAGGCATTCCAGTGACAATTTAGGATGTACATGAGTTGATGTGTGCTTGAGTTTTATCACAAAGGGCCCAGTTTGGGGGAAATACTTGGCCCTTTCCCGGACTAGACTCAGAAAATGAAATTTAACCCCTTGCAGAGTGCCAGCATAAAGATCCATGCTTCTTAACTTCCATTTAAGCCCTATTTTCAGACTATAAGTAGGAATTAAGTGATGCATGGGCTGGCCTTCTGTACAGGGTGAGTTTCACCTAAAATGAGCAGCAGCAAGCCATTTCAACAAACATGAATGCAAAGCTAGGATTATATGCTAACTAAACAAAATACAGTGCCTTCAGTTATGAAAGGCAAATGGAATAAGGGTAGTACACAATGTGGCTAGGCTGTCCTGATCCCTTTAACGTTGTTAAGTTATACACAAAGACAGAAAAAAATGAAAATTCTGCCTTTTCCTTAACTTTTCTTATTATAAAACTTAAAAAACACTGTAGACATTACAAGCTGCACATTAGCAACATATGTTTGTAAGATTCTTGAAATGGTATTGTTGCACAGCATTATGCATGAGCACATTAGTTTGTATGCTCTGTTGTTAATTAAACAGATAATTAGGACTTTTTAATGACTCTAACATGCATTATGACATACCCATGCTCTCTTATCCACATCCCTCCAAAACCCATTTGTTTCAGCTCCTCCAGATTGCCTGCAAATATGCCTAGTGTATGAGATATATTTGCATCGCATGACAAAATTTATTACACATTATGCAGCAGAATTAAATGTATTTGATAACATCTGGAAGTATTCAGAAATTACAACATCAAAGCAGTCATTTTGGCACAGTTAAGGGAAAGTAGACTGAATATTATTTTCATAATTAATGTAAATACCATGATTTACATAACTAATGTAAATACCAGAACCAGCCATAGAAATGACTGCTGCATTGATGGACAGGGAGTAAAATTAGTCCCCACCAGAGCCACCCCTATCCCAGCATCCTGTAGGTCCAGAATTGAAGAGACTTGGCCATGCTCTGGGTGCACTATGTTCCCCTCCTCCTGGATTAGTGTATTGTTAACTAACAATTGTGCCTCTGTGGACTAGCCACCAACTTGGCCAGTATCAGGGACTGAAATAGGGGCATATCAAGCTGAAAGCCTAAGTCTCTACAGCCTGAGCTAAACATTCAGGATCCACAGTTGGGGGCTGTAATTGATTCACCACCTCTGTGGATCAAGCACAATGTAGGCCACAACACTGGGGTATATTTGCACGATTCCAGGGTGCGATAGTAAATTTCATTTTTATGTTGTACTAACCTATTTTGTGCATGTGTAGACAGGTGTCTACGTCCAGACCTATGGCACTGGAAATTGCGAATCACCACATAGGCAGAGGTGGTTGTTTGTTCCAGGCACATAAAGAATATCTCTCAATTTGTCTGGGTGGGGTAGTTACATGAAGATTAAAATTATTAAACTAATTTAATCTAGAAGTGTGTGGGTGGCAGGACCGGCGCTAGGGGTTTGAGTGCCCTAAGCAGACAGCAATTTCACCACCCCGTGTGCAGGTCCCACGGCTCCGGTGGAGCTGCCGCAGTGGTGCCTGCGGAGGGTCCGGTGCTCTGCGGCTCCGGTGGAGCTGCCGCAGTCATGCCTGCGGGCCGTCCACTGGAGCCGCGCGAGGAGCCGACCGTCCACAGGCACGACTGTGGCAGCTTCACCGGAACCACAGACCAGCAGACCCTCCGCAGGCACCACTGCGGCAGCTCCACCGGAGCTGCCTGCCGCCCCCTCCGGCAAAATGCCGCCCACCAATTATTCTGGCGCCCTAGGTGATTGCCTAGGCTGCCTAAATGGTAGCACTGGCCCTGGTGGGTGGGGGAATACTGTCCAGCTGGGAGAGTATTATTTCAAGACACAGGAATTGAGAAACATACTAATATAGACCACCATGGATTGCCCTGCAGCTGATGTAACTTTCTTTTCATAGCTTTCCCCTGACTCATGGCCTGGGTCAGAAGATGAGCCCTCAAAGGTCAACAGTCAAAGTCATGAGACCTGTGATCATCTGTGTGATTAATGACGGGGTGGGGGGATGGGTGAGAGTAGCTCCCTTTGACTGACACCCAGACAGCCAGCAAGCTGTAAAATCCCTCTTGGTAGCTGTTCTCGGCTTGCTTTACCTGTAAAGGGTTAAAAGTCCCCCAGGTAAAGAAAAGAAAATGGGTACCTGACCAAAAGAGCCAATGAGAAGGTAAAACTCTTTAAAATTGAGAAAGACATTTTCCCTTTGTCTGTTGCTCTCCGTAGAAGGAGGCATGGACTAGCAATACTATAAGCAGGAATACTGTGTAAAGTTTGAACCAGATATGAAAACCATTAGATCATATCTAGAACTGCTTTTAACAACCCAAATATGTAAGTAAATTGGGAATGTTGAGGAAGACTTGATAAGGTTTATTTCTGCTTATTTTATTTATTTATTTTTTTTAAGGCTTGTGGACTCCGCTGTGCTAACCCCAGATGCTTTTGTTTGTTCTTTTGTTTGTTCTTTTGTTTGTGCTTTTGTTTGTTCTTTAAGCTAACCCAAAAGAAAACTGTTTTGGGTGCTTAATTTTTGGAATTGCTCTTTTAAAATCTAGCAAAAGCCTAAGTTGCAGGTGTATTTTCTTCCTTTTTGTTTTTAATAAAATGTACTGTTTTTAAGAACAGGACTGGATTTTTGGTGTCCTAAGAGGTTTGTGCATGTTGTTTGATTAGCTGGTATCAACAGCTAAATTCCTTGGTTTTCTTTCTCAGCTCTTCCCCAGAGGAGGGGGGGCAGGGTGAGAGGGCTTGAGGGTACCCCACAGGGAAGAATTCCCAAGGGCTCCTTCCTGGGTCCAAGGTTTTTTTTTTTGCATTTGAGTGGTGGTAGCATTTACTAAGCCAAGGTCAGAGAAAAGCTGTAACCTTGGGAGTTTAACACAAGCCTGGAGTGACAAGCATTTTTTTAAAATCCTTGTGGGCCCCTCACCTTCTGTACTCAACATGACAATCCGATTTCAAGTTAATTAGGCTCAAAGGATTGCTGCAGTTCAATAGAGAACCAGCAACTCTCCCTTGCTGTAATGACTATTTGCACTCATTGTTTTATCTAATCTTCTTACTGAAGTTGTGGATTAAGCATCAATTTTTTCCCCTTCAGGTTGCACTCCTAGGAATACCATTTGTGAACTTATGAAATATCAAGTGAACATATCGCCTTGTCCTGTAGTCCTTACTCAGACATAACTTGGACTGAGACCTATGTGTCATTTAGATTGGAATAAAGGTTGAAGCAGATGTTCCAGGACTTCTGAGCAAAGCAGGGGATAATATAGAAACCCATTTGTAATAATTTTGTTTAAAATATTTAAATGTGAAGAATTGCATTGTTCGTCTAATGCTACTACATAGGGAAAAAAAAATCAATGTATTTGTCATTGTGGAGGGACAAGCTCAATGGTTATTAAAAGTGAATAGAACTATTTAACCTTTATACCCTGAATTCTTTGTTACCAGATGGATAAGGTATCACATATACGGTTCTTACACTTAAATAGCAGTTTTTGTCCAGTCTAATTTTAAATGTGACAAACAACAAGGCTTCAACTTAAGAACATAAGAATGGCCATACTGGGTCAGACCAAAGGTTCATCTAGCCCAGTATTTTGGCTTCTAACAGTGACCAATGCCAGGTGCCCCAGAGGGAATGAACAGAACACATAACCACCAAGTGATTCATCCCCTGTCGTTCATTCCCAGCTTCTGGAAAACAATCCTTGTCCATCCTGGCTAATAGCCATTGATGGACCTATCCTCCATGAACTTATCTATTTTTTTTAACTCTGTTATAGTCTTGGCCTTCACAACATCCTCTGGCAAGGAGTTTCACAGGTTGACTGTGAATTGTTTGAAAAAATAGTTCGTTTGTTTTAAACCTGCTGCCTATTAATTTAATTTGGGGACCCCTAGTTCTTGTATTATGAGAAGGAGTAAATTACACTTCCTTATTTATTTTCTCCACACCAGTCATGATTTTATAGACCTCTATCATATCCCCCTGTAAACTTGACTCATCGCTGCAGTGCCTCCTGCTGGTCATCCTCAGGGAATTGCTCACCCAGCATCCACAGCACCCTCTGCAGGCCAGTGATCTGCCTTACTGCTGGCCCTGTGTCCCTCCCAGGACCCTGGTGCCCTTGTCTTGGGTGCTACCCCCCTGGCAGTACCCCTCGCAGCCTCAGAGTCTCCCCCTCCCAGGGGAACTCCCACCCACTATCCCCACTTCACCTCCGTGTTAGGCTACTGCCAGTCCCTGTCTAATTCCCGCTCACTGGGGTGGATTGCAGTGTAAGCCACTCATCACAGGCAAAGGGGGTTTGGACCTGTTGCCTCTGCCTGCTCATGGGCTGCCCCCTCCAACCCAATACCTAATGAGCCTTACCAGGCCTGCAGCCTGGGGCTTTCCTAGGCCAGAGCTCCCAGCTCCCTAGGCCTTTCCCCAGCCCTGCTCCAAACTAGGTTCCCTTCTTGGCACCTTGCAGCCAGGCCCTTCTCCCTCTACAGGCAGAGGGAGACTACGTGGGCCTCTGGCTCACAGCCTTTTATGGGGGCCAGCTGGGCCTGATTGGGACATGGCCCCAGCTGAGCCTACTTTCCTCCAATCAGCCCAGGCTTCTTTCCCCAGCCACAGCCCTCTCCAGGGCTGTTTCAAGCCTCGCAGGGCAGGAGCAAGTAATCACTCCACAGTATTCAGGATATGGGCATATGTCGTAGCTTCCTACTCAGATTTGAACCTTAGCATTCATAAAATGAGAAGCTAGCATGAACCCTCTAAGCTTAATTACCAGCTTAGATCTGATATTGCTGCCACCAGCCAAGGATTCCAGGGCTTGGCTCCCTCTGGTCTCCGAAAACCTTCTCTGGGGGACCCCAAGACTCAGAGGCCCTGAGTCTCACACCAAAGGGAAAACAACCTCCTCCCCTTGTCTCCTCTTTACCTCATCCCCGGCTCCCCCTCCCTGGGTTATCCTGGACGATACTGTACTTAAACTCCTTGACTTTCAAAACAGAGAGGACAATTCACCTTCCCCCCCTCCTTCTTCCCCTGAGGCTGCACAGATTCACCCTCCGTAAATCTAACACAAAGAGAATTTCCCTTCCCTTCGTTCCTTAGCCTACCCAGAGAAAACTCAAACAGGTCTTAAAAAGAAAGCTTTATATAAAAAGAAAGAAAAACACATAAACATAGTCTCTGTATCAGGTTGACAATACAGGGTCAATTGCTTAAAAGAAAAAATGAATAAACAACCTTATTCAAAAAAGAAATACAATTTAAACATTCCAGCAACTACACACATGTAAATACAAAAACAATATAAAAACCTATATTGTCTTATACCTGTACTTACAACTAGGAAACAGAAGATTAGAAGCTTGAAGATAGAAAGATCCCTCTCATAGCCGAGAGACAGACAAAAGACACACACCCAAAAATTCCCTCCCTGAGCTTTGAAAAATCCGGTTTCCTGATTGGTCCTCTGGTCAGGTGTTTGGTTACCCCTTTGCAGGTGAAATAGACATTAACCCTTAGCTATCTGTTTACGACAGCATACCATGGATTTATATATAGGCAATAGGATATTTTCTGTCTTATTATCTGTCCCTTTCTTAATGATTCCCAACATTGTTTGCTTTTTTGACTGCCACTGTACTTTGAGTAGATGTTTTCAGAGAACTGTCCACAGTGACTCCAAGATCTCTTTCTAGAGTTGTAACAGCCAGTTTAGACCCTATCATTTTATATGTATAGTTGGGATTATGTTTTCCAATATGCATTACTTTGAATTTATCAACACAGAAATTCATCTGCCATTTTGTTGCCTAGTCACCCAGTTTGGAGAGATTCTTTTGTAGCTCTTCACAGTCTGCCTGGGACTTCACTATCTTGAGCATAACGTACACAGTTAATTATTCACTCCACTGGATTTCCCAGGGCATGCCATTTTCTCTGTATCTTTATTTTAAACCATGAGCTTTTCAGCAGGCACTGACTTTCTTTGTGTATCGTACATTACATACACTAAATAAATTAATACTCAATGATTAATTCAGGCCTGTGAAAAAGAGGTAAAAGAAAGTAAATATCTGAATTATCTTTGGTCCTATAAAAGGTGCCAATGCTAACGCACCATGCCCTATTGCTTTCTCTTAAACCTGTTGCACTGAGGCAGGATGTATAGTATAACCTCCATTATCAAGAGATACCTAGGACACCCCCAAAACATTGAGTACTTAGGGGAATCCAGCCCTGACTTACTGACCGATCCCCACAGTTATCTGGGCAGCGAAAGCAGTGCAAGAACGGAAGTCTGGAAAGTATGGGCAGAGTTATGACTGAAATTCCAGGAAGGGGAGTGAATTGCTCTCAGAACCTCTTCTCGTAGCTCACTCCCCTCCTCCTGAAACTCACACACGGGCAGTTTCCAGCATTTTAAGCCTCTGGTCAGGTCAAATAAGAAAGGAAATGTAGAAAATACAGTAGTTAAAATGGCAATAACCAGCCTATATTAGCCTACCGCTATTGCTCCAATCTCTGAAGCCTTCCATAGACTGCCTGAGAGAAAATAATCAGGCAGTTTGCCAGCAGACTTTCCCTATAATCTAGGCATCACTTTACTGAAACCTCCCATTCAATGAAACAGGATCATGTCTTCACCTACAGGTTGCATGACTCTGATTCAGATACAGAGCTTCACAGAAATGAGAGATTTAGACAATGCAGGTTGCACTCTACAGGTTATTTGCATAACAAGTCAGCAGGCAGGCATAGGGATAACACTCAGATTCTCACTGGAAGTCCGATAAAATATATGTCAAAGCTTCCTAGTGCCTTCCCTCCTTTTCATACAAACACTCTGGGTCCATTTCCTAATGCATTTCCCAGAGGATTCATATGGGAAATTGGAGGGGAGAGGAATGACTTTCATGAGGACAAACTTAACTCCTCATTTCATTCTACTAACATTATTTTGAATGTGGATAGTATAAAACTAATTGACTTTCAGTACAGTATTTCCCATCCTTCAGAAAGAACTAATACAGGTTTGGACTTCAGTCCATTTCCTAAGCCTCCCCTTTATGGAACTGTAGCCAATTACTGTCTTAGAATACGTTGCCTTGGATTGCCTGTTCTTAACCCATTTCATTATGTTATGCTCCTGTTCATTAAAGGAGTGAAGTAAAGTTTTCTTAATTTGGTGTATGGAACTTACTGTGAAGAATATAAAATATTAAAGCATAGAAAGAAATTCATTGCATTTGGCATGAAAATAAGCAAATATAATGTTCTGCTCTGTTAAAGAGTGCTGTATGACAAGCTTAGAATTTTAGACAGACCTAATGAAGCAATTCTTCCTAATGACCTCTAGATGGCACTCTGAATTTAGCTGTCATAGAAAGTAATGTTCCCAAACACACAAACTACATTAGGTTTTACAAAGTTTAAAGATGCATTTTGTACAATCTTAAAAGTTGTACTGAAGGAAAAACATTAATAAACTAAGACATTTTGTTCTGGACTATTTAAGCTGTGCTTTTGTTACTAAAATAAGTCAGATATCATTGTATTGGACTACAATGAAAATGACACATTTACTGAAGTGTCAAGTTTCTATTAGAAGTTCTGATCATTCATGTGTTTTTCTTTTTTGTAAAAATCAATAAGAAAAAAATTGGAAGTGCATGTATTTTTTTTTAATAGGACAAAGTCTTTGCTTTCCATATCTTCACAGTGCAAACATATCAACATCTGTGATGTGAGAAAGCCATCCTGATTATGAATTGTGACAAAGTTCCTCCTGTACCTTGGTAGGTCATGCGCTTATTGGCAGATTTGCTCACCTCACAGATTCACCCTGTGGGTTGGGAAACAGCCCAGAGACCTTCCCCTCCGATAGAAGCCACAGTCCAGGTCAATTCCTCCTGTGTTTGATTAGGAGTTGGGAGGTTTGGGGGGAATCCAGGCCTGCCCTCTACTCTAGGTTCCAGCCCAGGGCCCTGTGGACTGCAGCTGTCTAGAGTGCCTCCTGGTACAGTTATGCAACAGCTACAACTCCCTGGGCTACTTCCCCATGGTGTCCTCCCAACACCTTCTTTGTCCTCACCACCAGACCTTCCTCCTGATGTCTGATAACACTTGTACTTCTCAGTCCTCCAGCAGTATGCCAACTCACTCTCAGCTTCTTGCACACCTCTTGCTCCCAGTTCCTCACACTCACTTCCTCTCCCCTGGCTCCCTTTGGCCTGACTGGAATGAGCCCTTCTATAGCATCAGAGGGGCCTCAATTAGAGTTCGGTTCTTAACAGCCTCACTTGACTCTTAGCAGGTTAACTGGAGTCAGGTGTTCTCATTAGCCTGGAGCAGCCCCTGCTCTGGTCACTCCAGGAACAGAAAACTGTGTATCCAGTGGCCAATATATCTCACTTCTACTACGCTGCTGTTCCCAACTGGCCTGGGTCTATCACAGAATATAGAGCAGGCTGAATGCAGAAACAAACAAAAGGTAAGATGAGCATAGTACTTCCTTCTTGTAATTTTTAAGTGTTACTTTTATAAGCAAAAAAATCTGATTAGAGCTGTCCAAATATGGACAATTCTCTTGAAATTTTGAGGTGGGGGGTAAAATGTACATCACTTAACTTCAGGAAACTGTCTTCTGAAATGTCACTTTAGTTTGAAATTTTGCTGAAATTCCTATATTGGGAATTTTTTTTTAGAAGAAAAAAATGGGGAAAAAACACCTATCAAAAGCCAGCCTTACCTTATAAAAAGTGAGAGAGGGAGAGATATGGGATTCCAAATAATCACCATTTTATCATCATCCGCATGACTTTGTTTTGCAAGGCAACAGTCCTCTGAGAAAGATCAAGACTCTGTTCTTTTGTTGCATCTAGTGTCTGTTTGCCTAGGTCTGCACACTGTCTTTGATATCCCCTCACTTATACAGTCTAGCAATCAGTTGTCTCCTTTGTTCACTTAGTGCCTGATCCTGTACCATTGAAGTCAATAGGAGCTTTTCCATGGACTTCCACAGATGTAGTATCAAGCCTTTATAGAATAGTATAATAAAGAGAGGTTTATAAAAAATCTCAAATATTGGAAAACAAACAAACCAATTCCCAGGCCTCGTATATTTAGGGATAGTAATCTACAGGAGGTCAGGCCCCAAACACATGGACCTACTTGCCCTCTGATGCAATAACAGAACAGAATTTTCATGTATCTCATACAATGGTGCCCTTGTTAAAATGGAATCAATATTTAAAAATTCTCAACTGTCTGAAAAATGAATCTCTTCACAGCCTATGCAGTGATGGAATTACAGGAAGTAGCAGCATAGGCTTGTGGAGACCTGAATCACATAGACAGACACTAGGGTTTTTGGACTGGTTTAGAGAAAACCCCCAAAATACCGTTTGACGGGGGAGAGACTGTATGTCTTTACTTCTCAGTTCACCCAGTATATTATGCAGGTGTTACTGCAAACCTCCTCCCATCCACACACACAAACTTCTGACCCCAGTTTAGTGATGCTTTCACTCCAAGATAACTGGCCCATCCTGGAGTAAAGCCTAAAGCCCAGGTGCTGCTTTTGCACATGCACTTTGCAGTGCAAATCACTTGAGCACTAGGAGCTCTTCAATGCATTCTCAAAATTAACTGAAAAGGATCAGTGTCTCAACTTACTGCAACACAAAGAACCATGCGATATGCCCCCACACGTCGTAGTACACAGGCAGGTAGCCTAGCACTAGCAAGGACACAATAACTCAGGTACACCTTTGCGGTGTGGCTGCTCACACCCAGGCTAGGCTAAGGTGGGTGCAGATCACTCATGTTAACTCTGTAACAGAGACATACAGAAAATGACTTCTATGAGCTTTTGTGAACACAAAGAGTAGATTCAGCTAATCGGGGAACCAGGAGAAGTGACATGTGAGGAATATCACCAGCCTACCCAGCTTGAATCTCAACATGCATCGCAAAAAGCTTGAAAATATCAAAGTTTTTGTAGAGCCCCATACAGTGCTAATAATTTGCGTCCAGAGATCACAGGAGAACTGGAGCATTTTAAAACATTTTTTTAAAGAGAGTGATTTGAGTACTTTCACTTTGGGTTAGGCTTTTATAGCTCTGACTCAGATTGCTGCTTGACTCTCAGTCCATTTTTTTCCAGAGAGTTTAGAGATCATGTACTGCTCTGAAGCAGGGCAGACCTGGAGACTCAAATTATCCACTGACCAGGTACAGCAATATTTCCCCCCAAACTTCTCTATCAGTGTTTCATCCTGAATCAGGGTAGGGGTGAGAAAGATGCTTAATCTCCATAGCTATACTGTTCCTCCCCTTTTTTCTGAGGCTTCCCACATAAGTGCCCCATTGCTCCAGTAATTTTTGACATCTGTCATCTTGAAAATGGACTAAGACCACCAATTTATTTCATATAGGATAGTGAGCATCCAACAGATGCTAACTTCCAATCATGATTGATCCTAGGTGGCCTAGAGGTGAAAAGTTCTATGCTCCACAACCCTGACCCATTTGATTTTTTCGTAATAAACAAGTAAGCACACAGAGCATCAATGGAATATTTATGTTTATTAGGTTGTCAGCTCTATCTTGAGATATAATACACCCCTCATGATCATCTCAAATACAGCCTAGACACGAGATAAACTTAATGTTGAGATTTAGTTGATGCACAGTGCTAGACCAATATTGCTCTTTTATACAAACGGTGACCAATTTTCATACTGTAATATAATATGACTTGCAATGGCCCAATGCTACTCTAATGTGGTACTGCTTCACAGATTTATTTTTTATTTTTTATATAAAATAAAAACCTCAGAGGTTGTGTGTACGTTCACACCCAACAAATAAGAATACCTAGCTCTTATATAGTGCTTTTCATCAGTAGATCCCAAAACACTGTACAAAGGAGGTCAGTATCATTACCCTCATTTTACAAATGGGGAAACTGGGGCACAGAAAGGGGAAATGACTTGCCCAAGATCACCCAGCAGGCCTGTGGCAGAGCCAGGAACAGAATTCAGGTCATCTGAGTTTTAGTCTAGTGCTGTATTAACCAGGCAACACTGCCATAGTATATATACAGGGCCGGCGCTTTCATTTAGGCGACTTAGGCAGTCGCCTAGGGTGCCAGCATTATGGGGGGGGTGGCATTTTGCCGGGGGGGCAGCAGACGGCTCCGGTGGAGCTGCCGCAGTCGTACCTGCAGACGGTCCGCTGGTCCCGCGGCTCCGGTGGACCTGCCGCAGGCATTTCTGCGGACGGTCCGCTGGTCCTGCAGCTCCACCAGAGCCGCGAGACCCGCGCGCGGGGCAGCGAAACGGCCCGGCACCTAGGGCGCCAGAAACCCTGGCGCCGGTCCTGTATATATAGAGATATCATCAAATATATGAAGGAGATTGACTAGCTATATTTAGTAACCGAGACAAGGTGGGTGAGGTGATTCAGTGATGTTTGGTGAAGAGACGTTCTTGCACACAGTGCAGCTGTAATTAGAAGACTACTCACCCCAGCTGGGGTCATAAAATGGATTCACAAAGGAAATTCTGGGCTAGAGCTATGCTGTCTGAGCAGTTCAGCTTGCTAAATAAAAGTGGAAGATTAACACAAATTTAGAAAACTTTATCACATTATACTCTCCTTCCCATCCCCACCACAACATGCTATAGGTTTAAATGTATTTGCACAAGTCTTCCACCAGTGTGGTGCAATCGCCTAATAGTAGCACATCCCAAGTATTATGAGGGGTGAGATCTGCATTTGATTTAGTTTTGGTCTCTTGATTTCCAAGCCAGCATGTAACAGGAGACTCATGGATGTAATTCTCTCAGGTCTCTGGAAGAAAGGTCTGGCAAACACTTTTTTCTTTTTATAAGCAGTGGGCTACATTTAATACTTTTACAGCACAGGATCTTGTGATGGGTGGACAATATTCCTGCTGAGCAAGAATGAGTCCTGATCCACAGCCCATTGAATTAAATGGAAAGATTGTCAGGACTCTGGTCCTTAGAAAAGGTTGGCGAGTGATAGAATAGAAAAGGAGGAATTTTAAACTCCTAAGATAAACTAACCAAACCCTGCTGTAAAGTGGAGTTGAGAGAATAATTCACTTTTCAGTTTGGAGGCTGAACAAGAAAAATACAAAAAAAAATTGGTTTGGTTTGAAGCAAAATTGAGTATTTTCCATTTTTCCCCTCACCAAAATGAAAAAAAAGAGATGACATTTCTTTACTTTTTCCAGCTGTTCTGTGAAGGGATAAGTCCATACAGCAACCCAGAGACAGTATGGGGCTTAGGGAACCATCAGGATGAAAAGAGTTCAATCAGTCTCCCCTCCCACTTGAATAAGCACATCATTTGCCAACTCTTGACTCCCTCTAGGTGGTTTTCTATGTAAATGGAATTTGGGACTCAGAGAAATTAGCATAGTCACAGGTCTTTGGGGGCTGTTCTCTATGCTTCAGTGCATTAACTCCCTCTAATGATTACTTTCATCTCTAATGCACACAATGCTATGCAGTGTAATTTCAGTATGTCTACCACACTTGTGTCATAGGTATGATTCCTGAACTATGAATATACCATGAGCAATTGTAAACAAGGGGCTTTATAGAGACAATTTACAGCCAGATTCCAGCACCAGAGAGCCTTATTTTGAGCGGAAATGAATCCAAGAGTCTAGGGGTTAAATCTCATGCTTCTTCCCCATGGGTGGTCATTTTGGACATGAGAATCCTACTTGGCTACGTCTGCAATGAAGGTAAGATCCATATAAAGAAGCAGATGTATGTATTTTATTAGGATGGAAGAACTGTCTCAGATAAAATGAAAATTGACACATCCCAAAACAAACCATTTTATATATTTGAAAAGGTTAGTTAACATTTCCCCCCTGTTATTTATCACTCTATGTGCCTCGGTACTTCCTTCCCTTATGGAAATGGCCTATAGAATTTGATAGAGAATGAGATCTTTCTCCAGAATTTCTAACCCTATTTGCAACGGGAATAAATTTACAGCAGTGATTAAATGCTCCATGTTGTTTAAAAAAATATACAAAAACAATATCCTCTTTAATTCTATATTACTCTCAAATTCCATAGGGTTTTACAGGAATTTCATATAGTATTATTTAATTTCTATAAAACGTTTGATTGCTCTCTCTGATATTAGGACCTTTGTATTATAGGTTGATCCAATCAAGACCAGATGTGAAACTGACAAAATACCATGACAAAGGCTTTACATGGGGAATTTCCAACCCAACTGGAAGCAGGAAGAACCAGGAGTCTTGCAAGAAAATATGCATGAATTTCCAGTCTAATTTTTCAGCCTTAAGAAGATCTGATATTAATTAAAACTATCAGTGGCCAGATCCTAAGTTGTGTAGCTCAAGTGAAGTCAATGAAGGTGTTCAAGGTTATAGCACATGGGTATTTGGCCTTCATGAGACTTCTGGTTGGTTATTGGAGTTGCATGTTTTGAACTTCAACTCCACTAACTTACATCTGTGCTACTGTGCATATGTCTATGCAGTACACTCTATTACACATAAATATACATTATCACTAAATAACCAGCCTATCTGGTAGATTAAATCTATACTTTGACAAAAAAAAATAACCCTTTTCACCCCCAATATTTTTCATTTGAAAAGAGTGAATATTGTAAATGATTCCCAACATAATTCACTTTACTTCATTAAGCTTTGCAAATTCAGAAGTACAAAGAAAAATAGAAATTTACTAAAGTTGTTTTGAAAACACTGTTAGAAGATCCAGCCTAAATTCACAGAAGTTAAGATCCATTGAAAAAAGAAATCGAAACAAATTCAGAATCTTTCAACTGGGATGCCTAAGGTCTCTAGGAAAAATATTTAGAAATAATCCTTTTTCCTTCTTGAGAAGAGGGCTTCACAGTGCAAAGTAGAGAATGGGGGTTAAAATGTGTGTGTATTGAGACATATAGAGAAATCACTTCAACTTTCGCTCAATACAGTTCCAGCCAAAACATCTGCCTGTCACCCCATAAATGTTGCTTCATTTCTGTTCCCTTTATGACAAAGGAATGGAGCTTTTAAGGCACATTTAATAGCCAACAGCTGTTTGGCTGTCAAATGCCACATCTGGAGAAGCAGTGTGCTGTTAACGTGAACAGAAAAAATTGCTCTTTAAGAATTTTGCTCAATTTTAAGAATTATACAAATCACAATGAGAGATACATGTTCTTGATAGAAACACACCTTGTTTCTTTGAAAACAATCTAAAAAGATCCCAATAATTAACTGAAGCCACACCTATTATCCATTGCATTTTGCTAAAAGATAAATGAGTAAGCCTATCAGCCTGGTGGCATTTAGAAACATCCAATATCACACACAGTCTTTACATTATCCTTATAGCATATATATGAAAGGAGAGGAAAAAGAAAGGCTGCCAATACATTTCAAGTGCCAAGGGGCTTGGCCCCATTGTGTTCTGCTTTTCCCTTTTCTCAGAGTTCCTTTCCTCTCGAATCTCTGTAGTGACATATAGCTCCTGCCTACTTCTATATCATATCATCTGCAGATAGAACAATAAAATGTCTCCTTTGGTTACTTGACATGGTTGCCTGAATAAAGCAGAAAGAGCCTGATCCAACATTCCTGTTAATACAGAATGAGACTGGATCCAGTGAAGTCAATGGACTCATTAACCTCACTGGACTTTGGATCAGACAGCAAGAGAATTATGAATGCTACCTACAAGGGAAAAAGCGACCAGAGCACTCACCCAGCATCATAACTCAGAAATCTTTTATCTGCATGTTGATTACTAGTTGAAAGAGGGTCAACATTTTGCCATGCAAATCAATGATTAATCAGTTGACTGGAAAGCTCAGCCAAATAGAACCCTCAAATAGCATGCAAGTTTCTGAACTGGCAGATATGGTCTCCTTAAACATCCAAATGCAGAAAGCTAACAAGAGAGGAGGGGGCAGGAGATGGTGAAAATGGAAGTGAAACCTGAGACAGTAAAAGAGATACAGAAATTCAAAGCAGACCAAGAATTACTTCCTTTTCAAACAAGTGTAGCATGACTTACCCTTTTGCAGAAACCAGTATGCACCAGTAAAACACAGGTATTGTCTAGGACATCACAGCCACATGAGTAACTCCTATACACTCTAATACTAGTAGGGTAGCTGAAAACATAGGTGGAATAACCTATCATTTCAATAGACAGCTTTCTAGAAGATGTTGCATTCTCACTGCTGTGAGGGGCTGTGATAGCCTATGAGAGAGCCAGAGAGAGCACACACACACATGTATACACATGTCTATCAAAAGATAAACATCGGTACTTTATTTCAGCAGTCTTACCAGCCATCAAAAGTAGTATGGCTGGATATTTATAATTAATCCTGATGGGTAAGGGACGCACAAAGTAAGATCTCTTCTAATATGCCACCCAAGCAGGGAGAATCAAGGGAGAGAAATGATAAGGTTATGTGGGACAAGAAAAGGAGGAGTTCATACTATAATACAGTAAGAATATAAAATTACTTTCTGATGGGCTAGAAATCTATGTTTGAAAGCACAGAAATAGCATTCTGCAGGCCTCAAAAATGCTCAGATACTACACAACTGCTCTTAAAATTGCTGCTCAGCCTGTGAACAGCTGTCTGAATATTTAAATGAATTGCATACGTAATTTTGAAAGCACCCAACTGGGAGCTCACAGCTTTCTTTTTTCAACTTGAGAATGCCAGTTGGCATTCTATCTTTTCTGAATTAGCATGCTAAATGAAATAAGAAACACACAATGAATATTATTGTCTCTTTTACATTAGCTCACTCCAAGACAGTATTTAGATTTATCACCAGTTTTAACCCTTATTGGTGCTTTACGAAGAGTGCTTCAGCACCTCACCTAGTGTAAATTGGTATAGCTCCATGGAAGTAAGTGAGATTAGACTACTTTTCACCAACTAATAATCTAGCCCAAAATGTCTTAGTTTGTTTTTCCCATATGAACCAGACAAGTTCAGATTTAGCCATCCCTAATATAAACAAAATACAACAAAGAGGAGACAATTTAGAGTTAGTCTAGGAAATGTAGAGTGGTTGGTGAGGGGAAGGAAGTCTGGAGATGCAATACAGTCTGTTACCTTATGCTACCAATGAAAATCCAGCTCAGTAGTGGCTGGTCAAGTTATTACACTGCAATGCCTGCACAAGACAAGTTGGAGTCTTGTTAGTCAGGAGTTCACATCACAGAACCACCACCACAAACTGCCATTAACTGGTTTCTTGTCTCAAAAAAGGTGCTATCATCAGCATGTGGCATGGAAACCACTCCTTTCACATCCATAGAAGTAGTTCTTCCAGGTCACAGTTGAGCTACGTGAGCAGGATGGTATGGGCAAGGTTGGAGTTTGTCTGCCCATGCTGTAGCTACTTTTTGGATAAACAGAGAACACCCATTTCGAGGGATATCCAACCTAACAATTCACAAAGATTAAAAAAGTCACTAAAGAAAAAATGCCTATTTTTTAAAAAATCCCCTCAAAAATCCAACTAACAATTAGCTTTTGAATGTTGTCTCCTTTCATTCTCTCTCTGACAAACACAGAACACTTAGCTCTTTTTAAAACACTTTTCTATTTGTTAATCTCTAGCTAGACAGATAAACTTCTGTTAAAAGTTTAACATGTTGATTAGATATTACAGGATTCACTGGAACATGCCGCACAATTCTTTATGGCACTTTATAGCTGTACTGGCAAATCTAGGAACTTTAGGAGCTACTCTCACCCTGTTTTACACCAAGCAGGGTTAGATGGTGGGGGTGGGGCGTGGAATACTTGAGCCTAACCTACACTATAAGCTCTACCATTAGCAGAGCTGCAATGGCAGCCAGTGATAAATCTTTCCCTTTAGGGTGAATAAGGTCTATATGTATACTCAGTAATGTATCCTATTTCTGTTGATCAAATTAGCAGATCTAGTTTTCCAGAGGAATGGCTGGAAGTGAGCAATGAGAGCTATGGAGAAGGATAAATTCCCATTTCGAAGAACACAGACTGGCATACAAAATTTTGATTGAACAACAAAGGGTACCATGGTGTTCAGTTCTACGCCATGGGAAGTGCTGTTTATAAGTACATTTTCAGTATTTACAGAAGTGTCTGATGCCTTAAAAAGGAGAGATTTTCTGTGATGAATTAATACATACCTTTCGGCCTCAGGAGATTCACTGGTGCACAGCTCTAGAGCGTTCTCTGCATCTTCCTTCTTCTTTTTGAGCAGTCCACAATGAATCTGTCAGAAATGGAAGGAAAAAAAGTTACACCAAGGAAAAGAACAGTTTGAGCAGGGACCAGGCCTTTTTGATGTTTTTAGTGCAGGAATTAAATGGGAAGAAATGATCGTGTTTGAAAGATACTTTACAGCACTTGGTTCTCTATATCTTGCTCCTTTTCCTCTATCATTAACTGCAGCTGGCTGGTGGACTGTGAGACCACCACTGTTTCTGCAGAAATTTGGACTCTAAATACAAATATTCCATATACAGAAACATAAGGATGACACTACCTCTATCCCACGACCCTCCCCCCCTCCCCCCATAAATAGTACCAGATTTGTTGGTGAGAGGGTCAGTAGCAGGGCTCCAGCAATCCCAGGCCTCCCTCATGGATCCAAATATTATGTCATGGATGCCAAGCTGAGTCCAAGCACAAAGCAGTGTTTATGCCCAGAGCAGGAGAACTGAATTTGACACACTGAAGATATATTTGGAGGATTTTTTTTGTATTTTTTAAGAAGACGAGTGGAAGTAATTTAGAATATCAAACTGCTATGACCCAAATCATCCATTAAGGGTCTCTAGAAATGCAGTAATGTTTGATAGAGTTACTCTAAAAAAGTACTACAGAAGTCAGGAGCAACTCTATGTTTTTTGCCGTCCCAAGCATGGCAGTCAGGCAGCCTTCGGCGGTGTTTCTGTGGGAGGTCCGCCCCGGTCCCGCGCCAGAAGGTAACCTGACTGCCACCCTCACAGCAACCAGCAGGCTACCCCCCACTGCTTGCCACCCCAGGCATGAACTTGCTGCACTGGCGCCTGGAGCCGCCCCTGTCAGAAGTTTACACAGAATGACAGTCTATCAGGGCTGCCTAGATGGGGGGAGGGGCAAGTGGGGCAATTTGCCCCAGGCCCTGCAGGGTCCCCCATGGGAATATAGTATTCTATAGTATTGAACTTTTTTTATGGAAGGGGCCCCCAAAATTGCTTTGCCTCAGGCCCCCTGAATCCTCTGGGTGGCCCTGCAGTCTATGGGTTTATTGAACCATTCTACAGAATTCTCTTTCAGGACTAGAAATCCCTAGTAAATTCCACAGAAAATAGTTTTTGGACTATGCTATTATATTCTATAGAAATTGTTCCATGAGAAAGAACTCTTGAGTGCAGGATGGTCACAGAAGTAGGAGAGTGGCTTATGAGAGATTCTCTCTGAAGGATCGAGTCTGCTCTGCTCAGGCTTCTAAATGAATAGGGGTTGCATGTCTGGGCAAGGTGGCTCAGAGAAGTGGGCAATCACAGGATATAGAGTCAACAGTTCCTGCCTTCACTGGCGCTCAACAAGTGCAGCTGCAACAGGAGATGTGCAGGAGATGCAATGATGGGGCAGCCTCCTTAAACTCTTCCCTTCCCCTGCATATAGGCCAGCCACCATATGGCCCTGTGTCTTCAATGTGCAAAAGCCAAGAAAAACCTTCTCAAGCAAAGATTCCATCAAGAATAACCACCTCTACTCCCGGGGGAAAAAATTGCATTTAAATAGCCCTTTCCAGCCAAAGATCTAAAAAATCTCAACAAACACATATTTATTAAGTCTCACAAGACCCTTATGAAATATTATTCTCAGTACACACATAGGGAAACTGAGGCACAGAACTGTTAAGAGTCTGATCCCATGCCCATTGAAATTCATGAGATTCTTTCTACTGATGGCATTGTGTGTTGATTCAGGCTCCATAACCTGTGACGAGTCACTGGTTCATTCAGGATTGAAATCCAGAAATCCTCATTCTCACGACTTTGATCTAACTACTGGAGAACAATTGCATCACTGTAATTGCTGCTTTTAGAACACTAGTTTTATCTCCACCTACCTATTGTGACTTGTGTGGTTTCAGAATATCAAATGGAAGGATGACAGTTTGAACACTGAAATAAAGTGGGAAGTTATCACAACCAAAGAAAGATTGTTTGAAACCAAATGAGTTTTCAATTAGTGATAAATATATTTATAAGTAACATCAACAAACTCAAACCACAACAAAACATTTAATAGACACCTTACTGCTTCACCTGTGCACACAGCAGAATCTTAAAAGGTGACCAGGGTAAGATCTGAGGTGTTTGGCTTTTTTTTTCTCTTAAATTCCTATACCCTCAGGCACTTCTCACATTTTAAATGCATCTGGTAATCACTAATTACAAAGATCCCATTAGAAAAGGATGGCAATTCAGTTTATGTGAAACTTGATTCCAGCTTTCCTGAGTTTTACAAATGTCTTTAATTGTAACAAAAATGTGTTGAAATGCTTTAAGTTGTAGTAGTTTGACTTCAGTGGGAGCTGTGGGTGCTTAGTATCTGAAAATTAGGCCACTTACATAGGTGCCTGAATTTAGATTAAGGTCCCTAATTTTAGATATCAAGATTAAAAATTTGGACCCAGACGTAATAAAAACAAAAACCAATGAAATTAAAGAAACTGGCCTTAGTTGTTCAAGGAAAGAAAATCCAGAGTTCAGATTGCCACTCCATCTCTAATTCAGCCTGCTGGACCTGGGTATTGCAGTTGTCTCAGGTCAACATGCCATGTTGTGTATTACAGCATGTGTCAAAATATCTAGGTGTAACGGGCCAAATGTAGATGGTCCATGTTAGAATCATTCAACGTCATTACATTTACTTATTGATGTATAAAGGAGTTAAAGTGGATGTAATCGAGATACCAAGGAACTGGGAAATAAAGTTTGACACTTTTTTATACATGCCTGTTAGTTGCTTCACAGACTCAGCAAGCCAAATTCAGAATGGATGCGTGTGGGAGAGGTGTTATACATTACACATTGGTGAGTGCACTAAAGCCACACACGTTGAGGGCATTCTGAAAGGAGGTAAATGTTAAACCAACTTCAACTCTTTGATATAGGGGGATGTTTTAGAGAGTAGCAGCAGCCTTCCTTTTCAGATCTTCAGTTTCTGGATACAGCAAGTGAAAAGCTATTTTAAGGCATCATTTCAAGGAAATTTCCACGTTGGGTCTCATTCACACAACCAGCCCAACAGAGTCCTAAATTATTAAACAAATTATGACAAATACGTTTACGGTATTTGTGCACAGTATTAATATTTTTCTAGTAATAACTGATTTTTACAGTGCAATATAATTTATTTACTGGGCTTTTTATTATAAATTGTGAAAATTAAATTTAAGATACTGGAGAATTCAGCTACTTCAAATAAAAAATGTCATGAGTCTTTGCAGAAAATGGGTTTGTAATATTCAGGTAGAAAACTACTGAGAGTTACAGAAAGTGTCTGGCTACTTCCAGGACTTTTAAAGACAGCAACAGAGTTACAATGATGAATTAGACACATATTTATAAGGTGTAGAGCCAGTTAAAAGAAAAAAATTCCCACAAATTGGCATTTTTCAATTTTTTCCAGAATTTCACACACACAAAAATATTTTTCCAATAAATGACCAAAAATATTTCAGTTTTTGAAAGTTATTTGCAGAAAATACAATTTTTCTTTTTTTTAATTATTGAAAAAGCTAGAAAATTGACCAAACATGAGACTTTTTCCTCAAAAGATTTCATTTTAGTCAAAAAGGCATTTTTCATTGAAAAGATACTGACAAAATTTTGATTATCTCTAATAAATTGTCATTCAGAAAGTTGAATGACACTAGCCAGCCCTGTATTCATCAAGTTAAGAAGCCCAGAAAAGTTCTTAAATTGTTAGCAAGTTTCTATATTATGTAAATTAATTCCCATGAAGTTTTCACTTTGTTTATCCTTCAGACAAAATACTGCTCTGCAACAATCCATAAAAAATGGTATAGTTTAGTGCCACAGTGGTAAAATCTAGAAATTGGATTAGAGATGTGCAGTGCAATTCTAGAATATCAGAAATTTTAGTTCTTCCTTCCAGCTCTTTCCTCCACCAAATTTCTATGTCTGAATGTCTTTCTAATGCAAATCCTGTATTTGTATGCTTTTGCCTCTACTGCATACACATATAAGTCACAAGAACAGAAACAGGTAATCATACAGAAATGAAAGCCACAAGGCTTTCAGGCTTGTGGGAATAGAAGCTTTTTGTCTCTCTCTGTAGGTAAAATGAGGTAATTGTGGAGGGAAGGAATTTGCATATGTTGGTCTCTGGCTTCTCCTGTGGGCAAAAAGGGAAAACTGAGGGTGCTCCCTTGAACCAAAACTGATCAGAGAAAAGGCTTGCAGAGAGCAGTGAAGGGTGTGGAAGACACACTTAGACCCTTCCTGACAAGATTGACAAGCTTAAGATATCTCTATTAGCATACAGAATGAACAACAGAGACAACTGCCCTAGCCTCATCTGCATGAAAGATGGGACAGAGAGACTTCTCCATTTGCATACAGAATGGAGAACAGAGAACTGCACTAAACTCTGGGACCAGAAAAACAGGGAGCACTGCATCATGGGGGATCTCTGCTCCAGATGTTAATGAACCTATGCCTGCCCACACCCAGCTCAGCAGTTATCAGACCAATTCTAGCAAGAAATCCTTGATTGATATCCAAAATACAGAAGCAGCCTAGTTGCACTGTGAGCTCCCTGGAAGAAAACGCCACTCATAGCCAAGAGTGATCAGCTCCTATTGTCTAGCCCAGGGGTAGGCAACCTGTGGCATGCACGCCGAAAGCAGCATGTGAGCTGATTTTCAATGGCACTGACACTGCCTGGGTCCTGGCCACCGGTCCAGGGGGCTCTGCATTTTAATTTAATTTTAAATGAAGCTTCTTAAACATTTTAAAAACCTTATTTAGTTTACATACAACAATAGTTTAGTTATATATTATAGACTTATAGCAAAAGACCTTCTAAAAATGTTAACATGTATTACTGGCATGCAAAACCTTAAATTAGAGTGAATAAATGAAGACTCGGCACACCACTTCTGAAAGGTTGCCGACCCCTGGTCTAGCCTAAAGAAAACTCTTGAGTCATCAGTTTACCCATAAACAAATCTAGTGTTCTCCCTTGAACCATTGTTGTTTCTCTGCAAAAAAACCTACCTATGTTCAAGTAAGTGTTCTGATGCTTAGATCCAAACTATGCATCAGTTCCACTGGGACTCCATCTTCTCCTGACTGATTGTGCTGGGGGCTCTGCCTGTCTCCAGCACTCAGGACCCCTGAGCTACCACCATCACCTGGGAACCCTGACCAGTTCAAGCCTCATGGAGTGGGTGAGATCCCCTTCTTTCTCTCTCTCTGTTTTCCTTTCTACCTTAAGTATTAACCGTTAATAATGTATGTTATGTTGGTTTAGGCTCTCCTTGTGTAGTTATCACTATTATTCAATAAATAACTTTTATGGTTAAGCTGGTTGCTTCTCTCTCTATCTGAGCTTTACTCTTTTGTGGTTTTAGCTTTCCCCATTTACTCTGCAGCAATGCTTCTTTTACCTAAGCTAAAGATCCCTGCAGCGCCCAAAATACTGTGGGGTTTGCTCATCAAGTAGGTTACTACCAGTACAATTGTGATGTGTGAGTGAGGATAGGAACATGCTGAATCTGGGACACATAAAGGGGCAGCTTGAAAGTGCTGATTGACCCAGTCCACTCAGACGTGCTCTGTTAATGTGTGTGTGTGTGCGTGCGTGTGCACGCGCACACACACTCATTTGTGTTCATCCAGTTCTGGGGCTGGAGGAACCCAGCCCTAGGGAACCTTCGTCCTGCAAGATAGCTCCATTGGGAGGGGACTTGCAGAAGGGAGAAGTAGAGCTCCATATGAAAATACACATGACACAAGCAGTGCATTGATAGAATTACAGAACCCCCCCTCAAAAAGAGTAACCCAAATAAATGAGCATACCCCAAAGTAACAGGCAAATCTGGTAACACTGAGGATTCCCCATGTTCCAAACTCATATACTGCATTAAATGTGCTGTGTAACTGTGGATGTGTGAAAGAATGTGCATGTGTGAGAATTAATGGGGGTTATTCAGTGGGGGGAGAATGGGCCACCCTGATCTAGAATTGAGTAGGCACAAAATTGCCAAGTGGCCAAATTGGGATTGGACTGCATTTGTGAATACAATTGGTGAGGCTTCTCCTGAGATGCATAGTTTGGAGTGGGTGGGCTCTAACCAACAGACAACTTGTTTGTTCTTGTTTCTAAATCAATTTGGTTATGACCCTAGGTTACCAAGACCCCTGCACATGTTTGTGAGGGTTAAAATATTGTGAGGGGCCATTTAGATTTTAATGGGCTTAGTTTGAGTACAGCTCTTGGTGGGGGCTCAAGGCAAACAAATTTTAACAAGGGATTCCAGATACCACACTGAATCTAGCCTAGCAGAAGAGTCTGCTCCCTAGTAGAAATGTTACAGAAATATAATGCTTGCAGTAAGTGTCTGTTCTGGCAGCAATACAAGGGGTGATATGTCACATTATTAAGACAGGGAGGTTTTTTCTTTTTTAGAACAGATGTTTTCAGACTAATTTATTAATGTTAGAATTAACAGAAATGCAGATTTAGACCCTAGATGAAGGATACTCCAACTTTTCCAATCTACATACTCTGACGATAGAGATTCTCTCATAGGACACATTCCAGGCAAACCATTTATTTTTCCCAAATGTTTTATTTTGAAGACCACCAGAGGTTTACAGACCATAGCAGTTTGAGAACCACTACCTCAAACTATGTATTCTGATCATTAAAACAGGTAGTTGTCATTGTATCGATCAGGCAGCCCACCATTACAAAAAAAAGACAGGAGAAACTGTACTCTTCCTCTCAGTCACCTAGCTGTTTAAATCAGTTACCAAGTTAAGGAAGTTGGTATGAAATTACCATCATATTTCACCAACAAAACTGAGAAAAAGCATGGGGTAATAGAAGGGACATTGTGGCTTTTCTTAGGGAGAAAATATGCTAGTGAGTGAAACTTGAATATAAGGTTACCAAATTATGCAAAATGTATTACCTCAGAAAGATGCTATTCAGTGTCACATATTCTTCAGCCTAGACACAGGTGTTAAACAACACAGATTCATATAATGATGAGATAAGAGGAGCATTTAATCATTCTAAGCAGTACACATATTACACAGCCACAAAGTAAGTGGAACTCTTCTAGTCACGAATGCCATTGGTAAACAAGCCTGTAGGTCATGGTAAGTGTAAGTGGTATGTGGGTGTTCTGTCGGAGGAGTTGGAGGAGAGGGAGGAAGAGACAGGCTGTTACTGTAAATGTGATCAATATATAAAAGCAATAGAGTAGAGCATATTGTGTGAAAAAAGGTCTAAGCTACACATACCGAAACTAATTGAGGGGGAAATAAAGCCTTCAAGACTCTTTCCCCGTCATGTTTTTGGGGAAGTCATATTTTAAAGACTAATACTTCAGTGATCTGTTTCCATCTAGAAGGTCATTTCCAGGTTTGGCTTTTTCACCACAGTAATATTTCCATGAGTGTTTTACAAGACTAGCCTTGAAACAGCCATTAGTGTTTTTCTGCTCTTACATCAGCCTCTTCACTGAAGACTCAGCATAGCCATTTAAATGCAGCAGAAAGATCACACCGAAACACACACAATGCAGACGCTACCAAATCTTGGAATTCTTCTGGATCCGCTTTTGTTTCTCCCTGATCCAGTGCTCAAAATGCTGTATTATGTAGAGTCCTTGATTAACATCTTAAAACCTTGAGGTCAAGATTTTCAGAAGTGAATAGCAATTACAGACACGTGAACATTTTGTTACCCAACTTGATACATGTAAAAATATATTTGATACACTTCCTGTATGGTGCTAAAATACTAGATTAAAATTTAACTCATCTCACTATTAATCTTATACAGAGTATGATTCTATCTCATTTGTTATGGTAACAGTGCATTCAGAGATGTACAAGAAAAAACACCACCACAAAAATCCCACCTTGAAGATCCTGCAATCAGAGAACACTGGAATCTAAAAGTTAATAGATAACTGTTGAGAGAGAGAGAGAGAGAGACAGAGAGACCTTTTCAACAGAACATGCAGAAAAAAAAAAATCTACTTGTTTGGAAAGTAGACAGAAGGTCAATTAAAGCCCCAATCCTGCAGTCTCTACTATGGAATAGTGGGGAAGTTTATCGCACATAGGGTGAGGAGCAGCGGCTGTGGTTTTGTACTATACAAGTCCTTTGACTCTAATCCAGCAAAAGGAAATAGGCTAATCCTCCCAACACTCACACAGATACCCACTAGGGTGACCAGATGTCCCGATTTTATAGGGACAGTCCTGATATTTGGGGTTGGGTCTTATATAGGCGCCTATTATGTTCCACTCCCTCTCCCAATTTTTCCACTATGCTGTCTGGGCAATCTAATACCCACTGAAGGCATTGGGGTTTGGATGGACACTGGAGGCCACTGCATGGTTTTCTTTGCAGGATCTGGGCATGGTTAATAATGGAACTTAAAGCCTGCATTCATTCAGCAGTTATTTACCCGCTCTTAATACGGTTATATACTTTGTCCAGGTGGCGTTATGGATATAACTATATTTTAAAGTCAAAGAATCTCATTAGAAATAGACTATAATAAAGGGCAGGGGAAACCAAAATGGTGTTTTTAGGTGCATTCATCAATTGATTAAAAATTGAATTAATTTAACTGATTTGTTTTTCAATTGCTTCACATTTGAGATCTGAAGAGTAGAGGTGGGTGAAATTATTCAGGCAAAACTTCTTTTGGCAGAAAAAAAAATATAGTTCCAGGTTGACTGAAACATTTCATAAGTTTCAGTCAAAATGACTTTTCATTTAAAAAAAATTAAAAAACTAAAAAACCAAACAAAATGTGTTCAACGCAAATCATGTTTATTTTCCACTTCTGCAGTTCCGTGAAACTTAAATATATCATTTGAGGTCGACCTGAATTCTCTCTCCCCCAACCAAAATTAAATAAATAAATAAATAAAAAACAGTTATTTGCCTGGCTCTCCTTGATAGCCAAATTTATATGTACAGCAACTATTTCTGGATGTGTGATTACAAACCCTCTTCCTCAGAAATAAACAAGGAGTTATAGCAGAAGTGTCACCAAATGTAGGCTCCAGGCCCACATAGGGATTTATTCACACAGACCACAGTGCCTGTTAGGGTAACCAGATGTCCTGATTTTATAGGGACAGTCCTGATTTTGGGGTCTTTTTCTTATATAGGCTTCTATTACTCCCACTCACCATCCCAATTTTTCTTACTTGCTGTCTGGTCACCCTAGTGCCTGTGCAGAACTCCACTGAAGTCAGTTGGATTCCATATTTGGATGGGGTTCTGTATGAGTGAATCCTAATGCAGCATCGGGCTTTTAATTTGTGGGGTTAAATGCGAGTCCAGTGCAAGGAGTATCAGCCCTATACTTTCAGTTAGACTGCACAAACCACAGGAAAGCAACAAGTATCACCAAGCTGTCCAACCCACTTACAGTGCCTCTCTGACAAAAGCACTCAGTTCTTTCCTTCCACCTTCAAACAAGTACCCAACTTTCTCTCTCTCCATAAAAATACAACAGTCACAGGGAATTAGAGAGAAAAGCTGGTTATTTAAAAATAAAATAAATTTAAAAAAATCAAAAGCTAAATTAAAACAGAAGTCGGAGATCCCTATTAAGTTAGAAACAAATTACAAATATCCTCAAATTCTGAGTTTCCCCTTTCTCCACAAATACTGCATGCATCTCTGCTAATAATCCTTTTCTGAGACCTCAGGAGACTCCCCAATAAATCATCTCATCAGTCCATTTTATATACAGTAGAGAAATACTCCCATGTGCTTAATAGTTTACTTGAGCATGCAACATTTTAATTAAGCCAATGCTGATGTGCAGATTTGGGGAGTGAGCCAGCAGCACTCTAGGCCCATGCATTGCATACTGCTTTTTTTATGAGGATAGAACAATGTTAGAGCACATAATTTGGTTAACTTGTTTAATAAAGTTCAATAAAACCTCTAAAAACATGAATACACACACTATTTTAGGCAAATTTATTTATTTATCTGTAGCCCAGGAAAGCTTATGCTCAAATTAATTTGTTAGTCTCTAAAGTGCCACAAGTACTCCTGTTCTTTCTTGCGGATACAGACTAACAGAGCTGCTACTCTGAAATCTGTCACTCTATTTTAGGACTATGAAAACTGTTTCTTTTTGCAACGACAAACATTTCAGTTCTGATGATGTTGCCTAAGAATTCTACTAGACTTTACTCTGAGCATATTCTGTATTTCCAGTTGGATTAGTACTGTGAGAACAACCTTTCCAATGGCATTGCCAAGATAATCTATAGTTAATATTCATTAGCATTTAAAAACCTGTAGGGTTTTGGGTTTGGGTTTTTTTTAGGGTGGGACAGCAGGGAAGGAGGAAGTAACTGTTTAGTGCTTTGTAAACTTCAGGTTATGCAATGAACAATTTGTGCTTTATTATCTATAAAGCACCACAGGATCAATGAGCAGCATAGCTCTTTACAATCTGAGTAATAAAAGACAGTGGCAAGGGAAAGAGAGACAATGTAGAAGCAAGGTGGTCAGTAAGTTAAGTTTGGTATATACCTTATTAGCACAAGGGGGTTTTACTTTTGCAAATTATAAGGAGAGCTACATTAAAAGACAGGAGGGAGCAGAAATGGGAAGTGGCTGGTGGAATGCTAGTCAAAACAGAGCAAGTCTTTAGACGGGATTTGGAGCCCATTGACTTCAAGGGGTTTTGGAGCAGACACTTGGGGCATAAGGAGTTTGTTCAGCACATGAGGGGAAAGGAGGTTGTTCCAGGCATAGGGATGTTAGTAAACCAAAAAACAAAAACACACACACAATGGATTTGGGAGAGGAGACAAAAGGGGGGCATACTTTGCAAAGAGTAACGTACAAACACAGGGTACAGTTGGAGACAAGAGGTAAGATGTGGACAAGCTCAGCACTGTGCACAGCCTTAAAGGCAAGGCTGAAGAGCCTGAGTTTGATGAGGAACTCAGTTCTCTTTCACTTGTTTTTTGTGCACTATATCTAACACCTTGATATCCAAGTGTAGGCTGAGGAAGCAATGGTGAAACAGCAGACAGGCGGGGTGCGGAGAGGGCATGGCTGACATGGGCATTTGAGATAAGCTTAGCACAGCTCCTATTGCATGGCTGCAGGGAGGAACTCCAATTTTAAATCTCTCTCACCCAGATTGAAAACAGTTACTTTCCATGTAAATTTATATAGGAATAGAACAGACAGACACACTGAGATTATATATGATGTTTGACCATTGTTGCTAAAGATTTGAATTCTGCCAGAACCAAGCTGCACACTAATCAGGACGCCAGGGTGCAGCCAGGTCTGGGAATAAGAGAAAGGATGACCTTTGAGGAATGTCTGCCACCCACTGCATCTAGCCTGTTTGCTTGTTAACCCTCACAGGTGTCTTGGCAGCTATTACTTAATTTTAACAACATGGAGCTAGTTGGGTCTGGAGTTCCTACCGTTAACCTAATGCAAAAAGCATTTTCACCTCAGATCAGGAAATACTAGTTCTCAGAGTCCATGGGGGTAATGTTACAAATACTATAGCACTTAAAAACTGTTAACTGGGGCAATCTAACAATTTAATCAACTTAGTAGTTATACAAAAGAAAAACAGTCAGAAAAAGCATTTAGTGGATTATTTCCTCCCCTCCCCCACATACAGTATAACTCAACATCACTCACAGCTAGCTGTGTTTATACTACTAACACTGTATGTATCACTATGAATTAAAGACATTATGGCTCTGAAATGTTCCCATATTCAGAGGTGAGCTGTACAGAACCTGCTTGTACATTTCTTACCACCACTAGGCATGGTTTAAGAGCCACTGTAAAAACATAAGATCTTTAAATAAGACAAATAAAATGAATTCAACATTATCACTGCAGTGAAATAATGAGCCAAAAAGTCCTGGTACATCCTCATATGCCATAAAGACCAGCAGATAAGGATAAAAAGCCCCACTTGCTAGTAATGGTAGACCATAGTTAAACACAAAGACACGGTTTCTGCTCCTGTTAAAAAGTCAATGAACCTTTGCCATTGAATCCAAAGGGTCCAGAAGCATGAGCACCATCCAACTCATTTATTTCGATAAGAGTTTTACCCTGTTAAGGAGTATAGGATGGGACCCAGAGTGGATACATTATACAGATTGTGGAATTTTATATTGCTGGATATTGCATAAATGTTTTAGCTGGCAATACACCTAACTATCTTTTAGCTATGCAGCTCAGTATGGAGAAAGGTAATCTGCAAATGACTAAGAAATGAAAAGGTTATAAATGTACTTGAAAGTTTTAAATACAAAGTGAGGCTTTTGGGGTATAGGCAGAAAACAGGATAAATCTGGATGACTTCATTTGGAGGCTAGACATGTATTTGATTAAAAATAAAGCACCGATTACTCACCATTCTTTATGCGAGTTGCCTCTGGGTGCTGCTAAGTTAGAATGGTCTCAAAGGCTCAAGAATGCTCTCTGAATCAAATGATAAGTAAGTGGTTTGGAGGCACATATATATCTCCACATTTAATCCACCCATGCTCAGGGAAACCCCTTTCTTAAAGTCATTCTGCCACTGAAAACGTATTCATCTCTCTCATATAAATACAACCTACGTAGATCTACTTGAAAGCAGTGCTGATGAAAGACCACAGAGGATTCCCTCATTCTTCAGAGTACCATGGAACAGTGACACAATAATACACCCACTCAGCAGGAGGTAGCTCTGTGGGAAAGGCAACAGCCTACTCAGTGGAAAAGTTATACCAACTCAATAAAAGTATAAACACAAATATTAATCTAGAAGTGGTACGATTTACTGTAAGGACCACATAGGTCATCGACCCATTTCTAAGAATGCACTTTACTTTGGTTTCAACTTATTATTGGTTTCTCTAAAGAGATAGAGCTAGATTCTATCATTCATATAGTCTCTATCAAAAAGGATATACAACACCCACTCGCTGATGAATAAATGGCACCTTAAAGCTGCTGATTTATTTCTTTATTTCTGAGGGGAAGCTGGGTGCGAAAAGGCAGCCATTGCACAGGTTCATTTCCCTTGACAAGAAGCGATGTGATATTTTTTAAAATTATACTCATTCATTTTAGGATATAACCCACTGAACACAGGCTGGTAATAAGTCTCATTGCTGCTGATAAAAGGTAGCACAGTCATGCTGTTAACTAGAGATGGGTTAAGGAGATAGTAACCCCTGAATTAGGTTGAGGTTCAGGGTTAAGCCTGTTTCAGGCACAGATTTCAGTTTCAATGACACCAAAATCCCACAAACAGGTTTTGAACAATTTAGCTCCAAATGGGATAAAATATCCTGACATTTTAGGAGATTTTTGCCATCTTAAATGGTGTGATTATTATTGAGCTCATTGTTCTAATAAGATTTTCACCCTCCTCTCTCTCCCACCCACAAAAAAAAAACCATTGCAGCCGCTCAATCCTGTATTCGTAAATGACCATAACTGTGTTATTTTATAACTAGTAAGGCCTATATACACACAGACTTACACATTTCAAAAGTCAGCCATTTGGGGAGTTATTCACTTTAAATTAAAAGGTCAGGTTTTACAATAAGGAATGTATTATTTTTCCATATAATTTCTTTGCTATAGTTCCTTGAGGACCCGGTGCTTTGGTTTATGGGCTGTGTAAAACTCATAATGAAAAGAGGACTGCCTCAAAGGACTTAGTCTAAGGGTGTTTCTCCTTCCTTAACTTTAAAATAGGTACAGGGATTTTGTGCAAGCCTTCACAAAAGATGAATTAAAAATAAACTTCACTTTTAGACAAATGCAAAGCATGGAAGGCAAATAGTTTGGAAAGTTATGTGCCTGTGAAAACAGTGTGCAAGGATGGAAACTAGTTTGTAAACTTGAGAGTAGTGGTTGCTATCAGCCTGGCTGCTACGTTTACTTACCCACACATGCTTCTGAATTAGGCCCCTTATTACTTAATTGAGATGTACAGTGCATGAAATCCTGACCCTAAAAATCAATGGGAGTTTGGCCATTGAGTTCAACGAGGCCAGAATGTCATCTGTGTGTCCAAATACTTGTGTGAAAGGAGGCCTGGCTGGCAAGTAAAGAAGTGGGGATTGCTGATAAGTTTTAGTATTGTTCCTATTAGAACAATGGATTTTTTTCCATGACTAGAAAGGAATCAATGTTCCAGTTTCTGCTAGACAATATTGTCAGAGCACAGCTAAATCACTACCAAAAGGTCTGAACTAAACAACCATTTGGAATCGGAACAAATATGCAGAAATTATTTTTGCAATGTACATCTTCTCATAGACTTTAAGGTCAGAAGGGATCATCTTGTCCAGGGGTGGGCAAACTTTTTGACCTGAGGGCCACATCAGGGTTCCAAAACTGTATGGAGGGCTGGGTAGAGAAGGCTAAGCCTCCCCAAACCCTAATCATCCTGTCTCACTTTCTGCCCCGACTGCCCCCCTCAGAACCCCCAACCTATCCAACCCCTACTCTTGTCCCCTGACAACCCCTCCTGGGAAGCTCCCTGCCCCTAACCGCCCCCTTGGGCCCCACCTCGCATCAACCCCCCCCCAGCCCCTTTTGGAATGTGGCCTCTTGTGAACATGGGTGGAGGACTCAGGAGGAGCAGGGGCAGCCAAGCAGCCAGAGAGAAGCAGCAGGTTCCCCTTCAAAGCACCGCTTCTCTTCGGCCAGCTGTGCAGCTGCCCGGTGCTCCTCCTGAGTCCTCCACCCACGTTCACCACGCTCCCACCACCCACACTGCCTGCCTGCTCCCCTGAGGATGCAGGAGAGCCTCCCTTCCTGCTCACTCCCGCCCCCATGGTTCAGCCCCCTCCTACGCTGGTAATGCATCTTGCTGAGGCTGTGGGTGAGGGGGTACAGCAGGAGAGGCACTGGTGGCAAGCCTCCCCAGCCGTGAGTTCAAGGGCTGGGCAGGACGGGCCGACGGGCCAGATGTGGCCCGCGAGCCATAGTCTGCCCTCCTCTGATCTAGTCTGACCTCCTGCACATTGCAGGCTTCAGAACCAACTACTGCCAGCTACCAAAGGGTATGTCTCCACTGCAACGTAAGCCCAGGGTTAGTAGAACTTGAGTTAGCAGACCCCAGGTTTGTTAACCTAGAATTCGAGTGTCTATACTCATTTACAACCCCAGGTTAGGAATTGTTGGAACCTGGTTCCCGACAAAATTTGACAGTCCAGAGGACAAAGGAAGTTGTCTTGTGGGATTGTGGAACACTTTTGGCGGTCTCCCAGAGCATGAATCCAACGTGTTTACACTGCAAAATAACAGGGCTTGAACCCTGGGTCTCAGCTTAACTCAGGAGTGGACTCATAACCCAGGTGGGGTCCTCGCACCCTGGGTTAGCACAGTTTGTGCGTAGATAGAAGGGGGGTTAGAGTTATGCCTGAGTTTGAACTCTGGGCTTACCACTGCAGTGTAGACATACCCTAAAAGCACTTCACAATGCATTGCCGAAGAGTTGCCCTGAGGAGCAGCTATTCTGGCCACTGGGCATCACTCCTGGACAGCAGTTTTTCCCTAAAATTCCCAATAAAGAACATGGACCTTGTTAGGTCCTATGAAGAGAAAGTGAAAATGTATTCTCCTTCCTTCTTATTAAAATTGAGTTTTAATAGCCATCCTGATTCAAACAATTACTTGATTTCATTGTAAACTCCTTTAAACACTGGTAATAGGAAAGTAATGACATTTTCATCACAGAAAAGCAGGCAGAGCAAAACATTTTGCAGAGGTAGCAAATAGTAGCTCAGCAGAGAAACTGAAGGAGGAAGCCTTTCTCCTGCCTTAAAGGGGAATAGTTATGAGGATCCAGCAGAATTCACATAGGCATCTTGCTATCCTTGGTCTCCCATCCACATAGTTAAAAAAGGAAAACCCCTTTGGCTACATCAATATAAACTATAATTGGACAATAAAACATTTCATTGCCTTTTGTACATAGCCAAGCCACTTATCTACAGAAAGCAGAGGCCGGATGTCTGCCATCCTCATTATTTTACTGTTCACCGAAAAGCTTTTTGTTTAGGGATTGTCCATCAGGGAAAAAATAAGGAAACGAGTTAGAGAAAATTTAATACAACTTGAAGACAACAGCTTAAAACACTTGATCCTGAGTGGCTTGCAAATGACTTAATTGCAATTTAAGTGTTAGAGTAAGGAGAAGAGACCACTATGAGGAAGAGAGATTGGGAAGAAAAACAAAAAAATTCAGAAACCATGTTTAAAAACAGATTGGGACCCACACATTCTAGAAAGGAAGCTGAAGAAGGATTTGCAGCTCAGGAACTTTCCCTTTTAGCTCTGGGAAAGTTAAAACTTTGATAGAATTTTTTATACAAAAAGTACAGTTTCTTTGGTAACAAGGACACCTGTTGCTTCCCATTCCCCAGCACACGCTGTCTACAGCTGTCCTGTTTTCAGTGGGTTAAAGAGAACTACTCCCGCACACTTACATTTTTGTCATGCTGCAAAGAACTGTTTTCCTCTGTCATATATAGGTTGGCTCTTTTCACAGATTCACATGCTCCAAATCAAGCAGTAATGGTGGGCAACAGCCAATCCAGCTGCCATGCTTCTATATAACCCTTGCCATATGCACTTCTAACAACTACAGGTATATATGATATAGGGACTTTAAGTTGTTGGCATAATTATGTGATTGGTTTTTAACTCGTATTATTGAATGTTAATAATAGTGAAGATTGATGTCTTAGGACCCAATTCGGCAATAGAATCTGCAAGACAACCCTGGCACCTGCAAGGAGTTCAACAGACATAACTGTGGGTGCAAGAGTCTCTATCTGTAGCCTTTGTTGCAGGACTGAGGCCTATATTGCATCCATCCACATAAGAGTCACAGCAGAAGCCTCTCTACACTGCCTCTCCAATGTGCCTTTGCCCTGCCCTAGAGAGTGCATCAATCTCCCTGGCCATCCTCTTATTGACTTCAAGTGCTCGAATAGCGCAGTGAATGCACTCAGATACAACACTGATAGGCAGAAGTATTTAACCCCTTAAGACAGACTATGCTGAGAGAGCAGCTGCTCATTAGGGTGTAAATTGTGGTATGGACACAAGCTCACTAGCAATGGGACAAACATATTTTGTTTAAGCCACCAAACCACCAAATGGATGGTAGCATTTTGGGGTCTCTAAAGAACAGGGGCCAGACAAAAGGGAGTGCAAACAGCATCTGCTGTCCTTGCATGGACAGCTATATTAGAATGGTGATTGACCCTCATGGGACGGAAGACAGGTGATTCCACTTTACGACTTTACCTATAGCTCCACCGTAACACGACAATGTTAAGCCACTATTTGGGCTCCATAAAGGCCCCTCCAATAGAGGCTGCTATGAGTTGTGCTCAAACCAATGCATCTCCCAGACAGTTTGGGTTCAATCTTTTTGTGGGCTGCACTGGCTTATTCTGGGCCCATCCATGAAGGGGAGAGGTTGTTGGTGGCTTCCTCTGCAGCGCCCCCGCCCCCCATCAGAAGTTCTGTCCCTTACTTACAACTAGCAAGTCAAAGGCTACAACTACTTAGTACAAATATGAATGCAGGTTCCATTTAGTTATTTTCTCCCCCCAAATCTTCAGACATTTCAATTTATAACAATTGTTAATACACAAATATAGCATTGTGAAATAATTTAAGATTGCTATACATGTAACAAAAATGACACAAAAGGAAGGGAATAAAAAATTAAGATACTTTCTAGTCCTCCACCTACAGGCTACAGATCTCACAATTAATTCAATTGTGTTACAGAGAACATGGATTGCAGCCTTAACTCTGCCCCACCTAAGGATTCCAGCCTTCGGTCACCCAGCTTTCCCACACTACATACTCCAAACTCACCAAACTTGTATATTAAGAATGAAACCCTAGCCCCACTGGAAATCACTAGGAGTTTTGCCATGGACTTCAATGGAGTGAGGATTTTCACACTAGGTATCCACAACTAATAATGTTTGGAGGACGTAGTGTGATGAAGTTGGTTCTGCCAAAAGGAAGGTTGAAAAAAAAAAAAAATCTCTGAGCCTTGATTTAGGACCCCAAAAAATCAGCAGCTTCAGGAACTTGCTATTTAAAAAAAATCAAGTCAGTCTGTCAAAACTTATTTCAGAGCTGACCAGAAAACTTCTAACAAAGCAACTACTGATTTGTTGAAATTTAAATAGCTTTGTAAAGACTGTTCACTTCTATAAAGTTGCAATGGAACCCCAGGGTCCCCACATCACCTGCCTGGCTCCTAAGCAGCCTGCCTGCCAGACTCACTCAGAGTTGAGAACTGTTTGGTTCTCAGGATCTGTGGTTCTGGAACTTCCTGCCAGACGAATTGCCCCAGAGCCAGGACTTCATTCTCTTTCACTGAGAATTTTCAGTTTTCATTTCAATCAGAATTAAATCAAATTTTGAAATATCAAAATCCTTCATAAAATGAATTCTGCTTCTCCACACAGCTCTAGAATGTTTCTTCCTGCCCCCAAATATAGAATTACCTCCTGCCAATAAACAAACAAACATTGCACCCGGGATGGGGAAATAAATCAGTCTTCTATCCATGATTATTTTTCTGCACTTTAAATTGCTGGCATATTAAAGTGTTATTTAGTGTTTCTACAGAGCAAGAAATGAGAATGCTAGATTTCCATCAGGATATAGCATTGCTTCTAGCCTTGGGAGGCCCTGAGTCAGCAACTTTAAAATCTTTAGCAATAAGAAAAGGTATTTTAAGTAATTTTCAGAGATTTTCCTGGCAACACACAAGTCCAGACTTATGAAGCCACTTGGGGCCAGAAAACATACCAAAATTAAAGTGCATTGAGAAAAGGTGAGGAGAAAATGGAAGTAAATCCCAAAAGAAATAAATTTGCCTCCCAAATCCTTAGTGTAAACATTCACATTTCACTTAACCCGTTCTTGCGCCTTACGCACTTACTAGTACTATAAAATTTCTGTACAAAGAATTCAGGGGACTCCTTACCAAAACAGCTGAACAGGCTGTAAAGTTGACTGAAGAAGAGGAATGGGAGTGGAGAAGGCACTTTGGGTAAGGTTTTGTGACTACTGATGAAGCAGTTGGCTAGATAGGAACAAGAAAGGAGCCATTGGCAAGCAGAGGAAAGGAAGGAAACTGAAAAAACAGGCTTCTCCACAAAAGTTCAGATGAGAATTGTAACCTCTAAGACTTCACCAGATGACTTTGTGGAACCTTTAGAGACTTAGCCACTAATATTACCGTAATAAGCAGTGCTTCCCCCCCATTGTAATACATATGAATCTATTTTTCCTTTTTTCTGAATCAAGGATAATATCAGTTTACAATATTACAGTATATCTGCATAAGATCTGTGTGATAATGTTAAAAACCACATGCAGTGGGGCGGATTGCCCCACTCCTTGGGAGAGTGGGCTGGGACAGGCCAGGGAGCCTGTGCAGGCCAGGAGCCAATTAAAAGAGGGCTTATAGGGAGCCAATCAGGGCCCAGATTGTAGTCAGCCAATCAGGGCCAGGCTCAGGGGTATATAAAGGCTGCCCAGAGCAGGAGCAGTCAGTCTGTCCCAGGCCTTCAACAGGGGAAGGTCAGTCTCCAGGGGGGGAGACTAGCACTGTAGACAGCGCAGCGCTGGGCAGGCTCAGGGAGGCTAGAAAGCTCTAGCCACCAGGCTGCAGGCCTTGAGAGAAAGGGCCTCGCGGGTGCAAGGGGCCGTAGGGGAAGCGGCCCAGGGAAACAGACGGAGGAGGAAAAGGAGGAGGACAGTAAGGCTAACGCCAGAGGGTCCCTGGGTCGGGACCCAGAGTAGAGGGCGGGCCTAGGTCCTCCACCCCCTTCCTCCTTGCAGTACATCCAGTCACTGGCCATTACGGACCACGCCAGATCCCTGCCGAGAGGGATTAGACTTTGAGGGCGGGTGGTTGCAAATGAAGGCTTGACTGGAGGACTGCTGATGATCGATCCCCGGAAGGGGATGCAGATGGACTGAGGGGCACTGCTGGAGGGCAGTGGCCTCGAAGAGGATGCTGCCGAGCAGGGAGCAACGCGGGTCCAGAGACGCCGACAGAGGGCAGAATAACGGACGGGACACCACCAGGAGGGGGCGCTCCACTGGAAATGAGCTAATTCCCAGGAGTGACCAGCAGGAGGTGCCAGGTGGTGAGTCCCAACCCGTTACACCACATCATAAGAGAACTCTCAATCACTGGTTCTGATTTTTGGATCTGGCTGTTAAAGAATTTAAAAGATGCATTATTTCCAGTATAGCTCCTCCCCTTCACTAAAAACTGGTCTAAAATTCAAATGTCTATGTACATTTTTTTTGACAGAACTGCCTTAAAGATCCTGTTTCCTCTAGAAAAGACTAAAAAAGTGGAAAACTCCTGATCTTTGGCTGTTATTTCCACCTCACATGACCTTCATTTAAGGGGAATAGCACCCATGTGGACTTCAGATTTTACTAATAAAAAGAAATCTATAGAGAGGCAGTGTTCAAGCAATGGGGAACAATTAGAAAAAATGTATAAATACTTAGAACTGTAAAAAAGGTTGCTAATATTAATTTATGCACATTGTAAGGAAAAACCATTCACTGAATTTTGGACAGGGGGTTCCCATTTCTATACAAGTGGTTGGAGTACTAAAAGGCTATAGCAAAGATATGTTTATACTTCACTACCTTAAAATACTTAAGTACTGCAAGTTATTTTACACACTAGGGATAGGTCTCTCCCAATTAGACTTTTAAATGATTTCCGTAGCTATCCATCCATCTTATTTATAAAGCAGTATTCAACTACACTAGGAAATACAGTAGTCTGGTAACCTTTCCCTTAGAAGCCAGAACTCTTCTCAACAGCATCAGGTAGCAACCTTCTTAATTTTGTTCAGCATAATTTAATTATTTTGATTTATAAGGCTTCTCTCAGATCTTTGTAGAAATGAAACACACACACGTGATAACAGATTGAATCCAAATGAAATGTCCATGTGACTATTCGGACTAAATAAAATCATAAAGACCAATTGTCGGGGGTGGCACCCTTGAGATCCACTCCCTCCCAGCTGCCTCAGAGGGTATGTCTACACTACAGTAAAAAACCCATAGAACCGAGTCTCAGAGCTCAGGATCAATTGACTCAGGCCTGTGGGACTAAGGCTGTGGGCTAAAAATAGCAGTGTAGGCATTCAGGCTTAGGCTGGAACCTGGCCCTCCCACTTTTAGGGTTTCAGAGTATGCTTATGCTGCAATATAGGCCCAGACTCAGACTCATGTTTGAGCCCAAATCCCCACCTTCTGTTTATACACAAATTTCTCAGACTTCAGCTTGAAGCCTGCAGAGCTGGAAAGTTCAAGCCCAAGTCAAGCCGGGACCCAGGGTTTGAGCTCTATCACTTTGCAGTGTAGATGTAGCTCGCCGACTTGGGTTCTGGGAGCCAAAAGTATCCCACAATCCCTTGGGCCAACTTCCTTTGTCCTCTCTATCTCAAGAATCTTCAGTCAGCTCCAGGGAAATGGAAGCAGCCCCCATTGGTGTAGTGCAGCAGCTCGATGAGTCAGCATTTAACTCTTCTGTTGTCTTCTGACCACCAAGCTGCAAGCAAGCCATCTGAGTGTCATCAGTGTTTGAAATGGAGACTGAACAGGAGCAGTCTTTTACAAAGCATGCTTCTTCATGATCACAGGAGCACAGCCAGATTTTGGTAAGTCTCTGGTACGAGACCAGCAAAACAGTGGACTTTTATTAAAGTACTAGGGGTTGAAGGAAGAGGTTTAATGTCTGAACCCTTCCTATCAGGAAGGAGGGACGGAATTGACTAACAAACATACAAATATTTAGTCAGTTTACATTGTAAATTCCTTGGGGCAGAGACCATGTCTTAACTTGTTTTACATGCTTTGTAAACCACCATGTACGCTGGGGGCCAGCATGCAAATACAGATATACGTATATGGTTTGTTCAAGCAGCACAAGTTGCTATTAGACTACAATTTCCCCAACATTAGCATGTAGTAAAGTAAATGATTAAGCCATTTACATAAGCTTTCTAACAGATGGCACCATAATGCAATAATAAAGGTAGGACACCACCTACATCAGGATCTTCTTGCTGGAATAGTTGACAATATTTGACTGTGCTCAAACATAGGCAGTCAATTCATATTCTTTGACTGGTCAACTGAGCAGCTTACCAAGCCTGTTCCACACGGTCCAAAAGGAATGTGACAAAAGTCCCCTGCAAAGGGTCTACTTTGAGTCCAAAATAAAATAATTCAAAAGTAAAGTCTCTTCCTTCTCTCTGCTCCAGCCTCTGGCTGTCGCTAAAGCTTTTCTGTCTCCTAGAGTCAGAGACCTCAGCCCTTCTTCCCACGTCTACACTATCAGTTAAGTCAATTAACTTACATTGCTCTAGGGTGTGAAAAAAAAACACTCCTCGTGAGCATCAAGTTTCACGTTCTCCACACTGCTGCTATGTCGTGGAAGACACTCTCCTACTGACACAGCTTACCCTTCCTGCCAAGGTGGAGCAATTATGCTGACAGGAGAGCACTCTCGCATCAGCATAGCGTGTCTTCACCAGGTGCACTACAGTGGCCCAGCTGCATTGGTGCTGTGTGTGTGTGTGTGTAAACACCATTCATGGACGAGACAAGAGAACCTGGAATTGATGGAATGCTATTACAACAGTAGACCTAATGAGAGGGGATATATGAAACGTATGAGGGGACTGTGGATGGACAAAAGACCTACATCCACACTTACTGAGAAACAGCTAGTTACCCAACGCTTCAACATAGTAAAGAGGAAGCTGCTCTCACAGCTTGAGATAGACCAACTCCACATTCATCCGACTCAACGAAGACTGGAAGAACAAGTGGATGTGCAGCCGACACCTGAAGCTGAACTTCACTGCCACCCCTCCATCAGAGCACAGCAGCTGATTATGAGGCATAAGATCAATGAAGAAACTAGGCTACAGTCAATCCATACGTAGCCGACGATTACCAAGGCTCAGTGGGAGAAAGTAACTATCAGGATAGTATGATTAGAAGGATGGCAGTTAGATGCCCTCCACATGACCAATCCTCTACTAACCAATACAGTTCAAACCACTGAACTGGTATCACGCGCTACAGCTCTGTATTCCAGGAATGCTTGGCTCCAACGATAAGAACACAAACAGTGTACCCACCTGAACATGAGGTTGGAGATAAGTCAAGGCGACTCAGAGGAAGTCAGTCAGCTGGTGGAACTACAAAAGGGATGATAGGATTAAGGATAAGACTGGCCTACTTGAAAAATACAAGGACCCTGACTCCATCTGAAGCCCTAGAGACTGCTAAACAAAGGCTCACAGCAACTGTGCTACCAGCTAATAGATACTAGAGAGCAGAGGCAAAAAAAAATGCACTGTCTCAAAGAACCATCCAAAGGATGTACCCCAACTGCTGTTTGTACTTGTGCATGCAGCGCACAGCAGCAAGAAACTTGAACAGTACTGGAAGACAATGTGGGAGAAGAGAAGACTCATAACACAAGTGCAAGTGGCTGCAGGACTGAGAACAGACACAGCAATCTCCCAGAACAGCAAACCAGTCACCATCACAGGTAGAAACATCACGCAGGCAGCGAGTACAAGAACATGAAGAGCGGACAACTGGACAGACATGATCACACCTCCCTGCTAAAGAAACAACGCAGTGCATAGAACGCTAGACACGCCAGATGAACAGCTGCTTAGCACGCAGCCCACGCTCAATACTGTGCTTACACCAAGGAAAGGACAGTGCTGATCCATGAAAGGACGCCCATGCAAGGGGACAGAACCGTCCAACTACCCGCCAATAAACCTGCCTCCCCACACATGGAAAGTCCTATCGGCATCATAGCGCCAAGCCACAGGCCCACATGGGCCAGTACATGAGCACAGTCTCAGAAGGGCTTGCGGCGACCAACACCGAGGCATCAAGAAACACCGGTTGCTCATAGAATAGAGCGCAGTCACCCCCAAGACATCAAGGTCTAGACAGACCCAATCTGAGCACAGCTGGATTGACTACAGGAAATGCCTACAGTTCACTGTCCCTGCAACTTCGTATCCTGTTGCTAGTCTGGTTGCCTATCAAAGGTCACAGCACACTAAGGACCTCCTCAAGAACTCGAATTGGACTAGCTGGAAGACACGACTTAGATGTTCAACTCAGGCAGCTTGCACACGTGGCCACAGTGTGGCAATATACCAAGGTGATGCACTGTCCCCGATGCTGTTCTGCATAGGCTTAATACCCCTCAGCAGCATAATCACAAGCGACTGGATACGGGTACAGGTTCAGGAGTGGAACTGACCATCAACCCTCCTCTCTCTACATAATGACATCAAGCTGTATGCTAAAATGAACGAGACATCGACTCCGCGATCCACCTGACGCGGATCTACAGTGAGCTATCGGGACGTCATTTGGACTGGAGAAGTGTGGCCGATGGGTAGTGAAGAGAGGGAAGGTAGTCAGGACTGATGGGTGGAACTACAGTGAGCCACATAGCAGACATACAGACAGCTACAAGCTACCTCTGGCGTCCCACAATCACATGGAAACCATGATGAGGAGGCAAGGAAAGACGAACCATCCAGTGTATCCACGCAAAAGGATAAGACAGATCCTGAAGAGCCAGCTCAGTGGAAGAACAGATTCCACACATCAACGGATACGCCTGCGTCATCAGATACCCTGGCGGAATAGCTGAGCTGGCCAAAGAAGGACATGGAAGGCTGCCGGATGTGAAAACCCAGAATGCTCCTCACAATGCACGGAGGTCTTCCACCCAAGTCCAACACCCAGAGACTGTATACACCGGACAAGAAGGCGGGCGGGGCTTGGTGAGCATCAAGCCGCTGTCCTGGATGAAACCAGAACATGCCAGGAGTAGCATCAGTAAGAAATGGCCCCAAAGATGAGCTGCTGAGAGAATGGCCTGAGGCGGCAGCAGCAGACATGGGAGAAAGACCAAGCAGCAGAAGTGCCATGGCAGACAAAAGACCCTGCAAGGGATGTACCATCGCACAGATGAGCTGAGGTGGCTGACACTGGAAATCCTACAGTGTGGAAAGGGCTGGACTAAAGACAGCACTGAGGCATCAATCATAGCAGCACAGGAACATGCACTGAGCCCAAGATCTTGAATGCAGGGGTCTACCACACTAGAGAGGACAGATGCAGACTGTCAGAAGAGGCCTCGAGACAGTCCAATCCATAGTGGAGGATGCAAGATGCAGGCAGGAACAGCATACACTGAATGTCACGAACAAGTGGTGGCATGTGTAAGGAACATCTGCACAGAGCGTAATGGGCTAGACCCTCCCAAACCAGATGGGAGATTCGCAGAAGGTGTGGAGAATAGCGGGCTCAGATTCCGTGGGACTTCCAGACAGAGCGGACAGGCAGGTACTGCCAATCAACAGACTCGTGGTAAAGACAAGGCCCAGAAGACAGCGGTGGTGGATAGATATAGCAGCTGCAAGTGACAGCAACATCAGGAAGAAGGAATGTTGAAGAAGCTTGAGAAGTACCCAGGGCCTGAAAGAGGAACTAGAGAGGATGTGGAAGTGAAAGGCCATGTGGTCCAGTGGTGGTAGGAGCACTCGGGCTGTGACTCCTAAGCTGGGTGAGTGGCTCAACAGATCCAGGAACACCATCAGAGCACTCTCTGTCCAGAAGAGTGCATGTAGGAACAGCTAAGATACTGCGAGAACCTCAAACTCCCAGGCCTCTGGTAGAGGACCCGAGGTTGAGGAAGACACATACCACATAGGGTGAGAGGGGAAATTTTTTTTTTTTTTTTTTTTTTTTTAGTGCTGTAGGTAGATGTAGACTTGCCCAGACTAATTTCCTGCAGGCCACCTCCTCCAGCCTGCTGCAGCTACCCAGGCTTCTGTCTGCTACCATCTTGGGAGCTCCTCCTCACAGGAGCACATTTCCAGGTTCCTTGCTCTGTGAGTTTTTCCTGGAAAGTCTCTCCTTAGCAGTTTCCTTTCTGGCACTCAATCCCCCCCCCCCGATAATGCTTTATCGGGCTCATTAGATGCCAGGCAGCCCCTTGGGATTTAATTACTTTCAGGGGAGACTGGTTTGGCTCATTCTCCCTTACAGGGGCCTGACTCAGGTAGTGGGGTCCCTAGCTCACCTTAAAAGGCCAATTACCAACAAATAATTAAATCCTATTTAGCCAACATCAATCCACCTCTTATCAAAAGTCCAGGGGGACTTCAGTGGGTCTCCACACAGACCTCACTACAGGATAAAAGGTAACATTTTGAAAAGTACCTGAGTGTCACATTTAAAAAAAAAAGATACTCAGGGCCACATTTTCAAAGATATTCAGGCACCCAACAATGCAGATAGGGCAGGTAGTGGGATTTTCAAAAGAGCCTTAGCAGGTTTGGCTCGCAAGTCCATTGATTTGAAAATCCCAATAGGTGCCTATCTGGCCCAATACCCTTACACAGCCATACCCTATACCCTTTAGGCTTTATATAGTAAATCCAGACCAAAGTCCTTGAATGCTCCCAGTAGCTGATAAGCAGCAAGTATAGGTTACAGAATATCAGGGTCATGAGCAGCCTGGGTGAAGCCTTTCTTAATAAGCGAGGCACAGCATTTCAAGTTAACTTGTTACAGGGTCATTCTACACACAGGATAATGCCCTTAGAATTGTTTTTTAAATATTAAGTGGGTTCTTTACAAATAAACAAATGCAGATACTGTGCCATATAGCAGCATTGTTATAATACTGCCTGTAACGGGGGGGCTGGCCAGCAGGTCCTGAGCCAGGCCCCTGTTAGCCCAGCTCCAATTAAGAAGCATTAATTGGAGCTGGCTGAGAGTGCCAAGCCTAAATGGTAGAAGGGAAGCACCTGCGGGCCTTATTAGCAAGGGGGCTATATAGGGCTGGCAGGCAGGAGCAGGAGCAGCCAAGGCCTGTGCATCGCTGCTGGCTGAAGCAGCTAGATGTCCCCCAGGTTGCTAGTTTGCAGCAGTCTGTAAATAGAAGATGGTGAGAGCTGACACTGTAAATAAAAGGCACTGGTCATTGCCCTCAGAAGAGGTCTCTGGCTGATTTGTTGTGAGGACAAGCGAACTCCTTGTTGTCTTTACTATTTTCATGTTTAAAACCAATATTGATTGTGTTTATCAGTGCAGAGTCTTTAGAAGCAAAACTCCCATTGAATTCAAGGGCTCATAGACTCGTTAAGAAAAATGTATATATGAGGAAATCCCCTGTGCAGTCACTGATTTAAAAAAAAAAAAAAAGCTCTTTTTGACTAATCTTTTTTTCTAAGAGTATGGGAAGCTGTACTACTCTGTGGCTTTTAGTGACAACTTCCTTTGCAACAATATGCTTGTAAAATCACTAGGGTGATTTTTAAACTCAGGCCCTAACTTTGGTGTGTTCTAAATCCCAGGATCCCACCTGAGTAGACTCCAGCTGCTTGAGCCCCACTGGTTCCCACTGCCACAACTCAACAAGGACAAGAATGCAGATACAACTTGCTTTACTACAGGGCATTTTATATACATTGCACCCCAATATACCTTACAGAGTAAATGTAAAATAATTTCAAATGACTGCTTCTGGTGCAGCTGGTCTTGGAACACACAAGGAGAGAGTCAATTCTTGATCTGTCTTAAATGGCTTTACAGGATCTGGTTCAAGAGGTGAAAATAGCTGAACTGCTTGGTAATAGCGATGATACTGTTATTTAAATTTAACATCCTTGAGGAAAAAGCCCAAAGAATCCCACCATAGTAGCATTTAACTTCAAAAATGGGAACTACACAAAAGAGAGGAAGCTAGTGAAATGGAAATGAAAAGGAACAGTCACAAGAGTGACACACCTGCAAGCTGCATGGAAACCTTTTAAAAACACCATAATGACATTCAAATTAAATATATACCCCAAATATAAATAAAACAGTAAGAGGACCAAAAAAATTCTACCATGGCTAAACAGAGTAAAAGTCAGTTTGAAACAAAAAAAAGCATATTTTAGACATTGAAGTCAAATCCTACTGAGGAAAATAGAATGGAACAAACTCTGGCCAGTCAAGTGTAAAGGTATAATTAGGCTGGCTAAAAAAGCATTTGAAGAGCAACTAACAAAAGGCAAAATAAAATAACTAATAATATGCTGTTAGCTTTGTTAGTACATCAGAAACTCTGCCAAACAATAAGTGAGGAGAATGTGATAGAGATTCCTACATTGAGCTGTTCTTTTCTGTTTACAGATCTCAGGAACTGTCCCATATTGATGTGTCAGAGGAGGTTTTAAAACAAATTGATAAATTAAACAATAATAAATCACCAAGACAAGTTACCCAGGAGTTCTGATGGAACTCAAATATTAAGTTGCACAACTACTAACAGTGGTATGTAACCTATTGCTTAAATCAGTCTCCGCATTAGATGACTAATGCTGATTTAAAAAAAAAAAAAGGCTCCAGAGGCAATCCTGGCAATTACAGGGGAGTTTGCCTAACTTCAGTCTGTTTTTTTTTTTATAGTTTGAACCAATATACCTGGTGCTGATCAGACACAGATGAACATGATTTGCTGGGGAAGAGTCAACACGACTTTATTGAGCCGTTATTTCCCTTTACAAATCTATTAGAATTCCTTGAGGGGGTCTAAAATAGGTGGATAAGGGTGACCCACTGCATATAGTGTATTTTGGATTTTCAGAAAGCTTTTGACAAGATCTCTCACCAAAGGCTCTTAAGCAAAGTAAGCAGTCATGGGATACGAGGGTTCATTCTCTTATGAATCAGTAACTGGTTAAAAGACAGGCAACAAAGGGCTGGAATAAACTTTCAGTTTTCACATGAGAGAAGTAAGTAGCAGCATAGGTGCCAATTCGGTGGGTGCTCCGGGGCTGGAGCGCCAACAGGGAAAAATTAGCAGGTACTTTGCAGCCCAGCTCCTCCCTCCTTGCTTCCTTCTCTCCACCCGCCCCCCAGCACAGTGCATCCCTGCTCCACCCCCTCCCTCCCAGCGCTTCCCAGCCCCTGCTGCCTAACAGCTATTTGGCGGCAGTTAAGACTTTCCAGGAGGAAGGGGGAAGAGCGGGGATGCAGCGCTCTTGCTGGAAGGAGGTAGAGAAGAGGCAGGGCAGTGGTGGAGACTTGGGGAATGGGGGTGGGGCGAGGGCAGGGCAGAAGCGGGGCCAGGGGTGAGCACCCTCCAGGCAGAGGGGAAATCAGCACCTATGAGTAGCTGTGTCCCACACAGATATATACTGGGATCAGCACTGTTCAATATATTCCTAAATTGTTTACACCTTTTTTCTAGACCATGAGGTGGCAAAGTTTGCAGATAATAGAAAATGAAGCTGGTGCTAGATGAATGGAGGAAATGAGGATGAGAGTCACAAGCAGGTCCATGGAGAATTTTGCAAGGGAAAAATCTTGAAATCCATGGGGAGCAAATGGAGCTGTTTAATGGTAGCAGTGAAGTGTTTATACTTCTCCATGTGTGAGAAAAGACTTGAACTACAGCCCATCAAAAATGGATTTTCCATTTAGTGAAAAACTTCAAGTTTTCAACATCTGGTTCCAATGCAAAACATACAGCCAGAGTTCCTAGCACACTGACCTGCAGTGGGGGTCTCTCATTCTGGCCTCTTGGAGCTATTCCAATTTATTTACTAATTAAATATTTATTGGGCCAAAGAGAGAGTCTAGGGCTGACTCTCTATAGCCTGCTGGTTTAGGACATATTGGGCCAGAGGGACCCCAGAATAGCCAGTAGCCTGGTGTTTAAGACACTAGCTTCAAATGAAGGAGACTAAGATTTAAACCCTGCTTCAAATCAGGCAGGGCGATGCCTTGTGAGTGTCCTAACCACTGCGATATTGATTATTCTGGGATGGGAGTTTCTTTCTTTCTTTCCCCCTTATCCTGCAACTGAGATTCCCAACAAAAGGTTAGTTGAAACAGATACAAGTTCTGCAAAATTTTGGCTTTGATGAATTAGTATTTATTCAAAAAGCATTTAGTCAAAACAATTCCTGACCAGCTCTAGCAGGCACTGATTTTCTGCACATGCTGGAGAGGGTGAATTTGGGAGTTTAGAGGGAAGGGAGTCACAATTAGCAATCAAGGTGAAGGAAACATGATGCATGAAGCTCTCAGAAGAGGTGGTGTCTTATAGAAGCAGTACTGCAGAGGTGATGATAGGCATATTTAAGGACAAAAGAAATGTGGGGAGAGACTAAAAATAGGCATGTTGCTCCATGCCAATATTAATTATTTTAAAAATATTTGGTTTTTAAATGCAAGAGAAGCTGTGCCTTTTGTTGGGCTTATAATGATGACTATTACTAGGAATGCATAAACAATTCATGTTTGTACAGAAATTTATATTAAAAGTGCTACATACATTCAGTGTAATACTTTAATCCCAATTGTTTGAACCCCTATAAAGCTGCTCAGTTAACTCCTTAAGGCAATAATCAATATCCCAGATTTAATATACAAATCTAGTGAGAACACTGTTTACTTACCCAACAAATGCAAAAGTCTTTCTGGCTGTGGAATACACCCAAAGCAAAGAAACAGGGTTATATTTAGCAATTATTGCAATTTAGGAGGTAGTTCAAACTGTAGTTCAGACTGTGTGGCATCACTGACTCATCACAAGTAGGTTAGAGAAGGGGATTTCCTATTTAAGTACAACATAGACGAACAGTAAAAGTAAAGCATTCACAGCTAATGAAAGGCTAGAAAATATCCTTAATTGTCTTTGTGGAGGCAAAATCTTTACAGAACGTAGGTGGCAACTTCTATTTCAAATAGATATAAACTCTGCTATTCTAAAACCAAACGCATCCCATAAAGCTAGTCACTATTCTAATGCCTAACTAAACCAAGCTGTGGCTGCCTTTGCTAGGAGAGAGTTAGGGCAGGAATTCTCTGCAGTCTTTGTAACACCCTAGGTTCTAGCATAGAAGAAATCCTAGATTAACCAGGCAGGTATTTCACAAAAGATGTTCTGACATGAAAATAGCTTTCATTGCAGCTGTTACATAAGGTGGTAGAGAAGGCCATACTAAAGAACCGAGCCGTTACCCAATATTTGGGCTCAAATCCATGAGTCAGTGACACCATCCACAAATTTCAGTAAGTATAAAGGTCATTTTTGTAATTACTGTTTCTAGTAAAGATGCACTCCCACGTACAGTGAGAGTGGGAGGGAGGTTACGATCTATGTGGGAAGCTTCAACTGTAGGCTGTGTCAATGTGGGACTCCTTATGGTTTAAGAGTGAGATTCTGTAAATATTAGTAATTAAGTAACTACTTCTTGCTTCCAACAAACAGCTGGATGATGTTCCTAAAGAGTTTTGTGTCAGGGAAATATCTGAACAAGTGCAAAAAGTTATTTTGTATTACAGATAGAGAGCACTCTAGTGGTCAGAGCACAGAACTGGGAGTTTTAAGATCAGTTCCTTATTCTGCCACTTGCCACTTTGGACAAGTGTTGTGTGAACTTTCTGTACCTCAGTACAAGGTGGATGAGACTGCACAAGGACATTATATTTCTATTCCCAAAGTCCTTTGAGATCCTCACATGAAACATGTTATAGAAGGCGGAGTACTAGCATTTTAGGTTTGAGATTTATACTTAATTTAGATATAGACTAGTAAAGAAAATTAGTGATGTTTAGGACTTACTAGTTGTACCGGGGAGAAATCAATGGATTCAGCAAGATGGAGTTCACCTCCCACTCTCTCCTCTCCCTTCCCTCTCTTCTGCCTTCTACTTCCCCCATAAATAGCTCATTGTAGAGAGACGGGAGGGTGAGATCACGAGTATCAGTAAGTCAGCCTGCCGCTCCTCTTCTGTTGGGTTGGCAGAATGAAATCATTTGGATAGCTCACTGTTGAGTGCTAGGGATGGGGTATCCAGCGGTGAACAGCTGACTTTAGAGCAGTAGTAATACATGAAGATATTTCAAATGTAAATTAATTAATTAGTTTGAGCCTCTGTGCTTGTTCTGCACTAGTGGCTGTTATTTTGATCCTTTCTTCAAGACAGTTGAGCTGCCCTGGCTATTTGGCAGCATCTCTCTAGGGGTAGTTTTGTTTCTAACAGTCTCTCCTGTGAACTGGAATGACATGGTGCACAAACAATCCCATCTTTAATGTTTCCAACACTACATGGGAATGTCAGTTCTCAGATCTGTAACTTAAGTATCTATTCCCTCTTCTGATTCTGGATTTGGATGAAGTAACATATCTGTCTATAATCTCATTCTGTCTGGGATCACAATTCTCAAACATCTTTATTACACTAGGCAATAGCGTCTCACTCATCTCCCTCCACCCCCATATGATAGTAAAAAAAAAAAAAACATTACTTTCATTTTCACATCTTTATCCTCCATGGACAGATATGTATACAGACTTAATTCTTGCTTCCCTGCTGGTGCAAGGTTTTTCATCTGGAAATCCAGCATTCCTGGTAGTCTGAGTCCCTTCATGCCATGTGTTTGCTTGACTTCTAGGAGCTGTTTTGCCTGTTAATCATACTCTTCCCTTGCTGTGGGCCTCACTAAAATGACTGCTGCCACCATGGTTCATATACCATGGGCTGAGCAATAAATGAGGGCTCCATATTCCTTAAAATAAACTGGCTCTTTATTAAAAACTATTTACTGAGATGCTGCAACTGCAGCTGGCATTCCATCCATGTGCACACAGACTGACTTCTTGGTACCTCCTCCAAACTCCAGGTTGCTACATCCTGAATCTATTCTTACAGGTACACGGGTGCCTCACTGTACCTGACTTATCCAAATGATTATGACTTAGTTGATACCATTTAGGCACAGTCACAAATAGTGAGCAATGTAAAGCCACATAGCTTTGGTGAGGATTGTGCTTCTGGAAGCACAGCTACTGCTAGACCATTCCTGAGCACAGGGAGGTGTTAAAACTGCACTGAACATCAAGATGGGTCATACTGTTACCTTACCTGTAGCCAATCAGCTCCATGGGCCAGGTGGGGATGGGATGACAGACAGGACCATTTCCCCTACCTTTTGCCTGCTCATCTCAGAGTACCTGACACCTTTGAGGATGGTTGTATTAGTTTCTTTTAGGATCAGAATGAAGATCCATGGTCCTGAGAGATGATGGGCATGGCAGCCATGATGGTGAAGCTCACTTCAGGAGCCTTTATCTGCCCCGCCTTTAAAAAAAAAAAAAAAAAAAAAGGAATAAGAGGTAGAATATCCCATCCCCTCATTTTTGTCCACCAATTTTTGGACCCACATTTTATTATACAAACCATGATCATAACAGTCCTTGAGTTATATCTGCAGGCCTTTTTGTTTAGACTAATTTAGCCTGTCTCACTTTCATACCTTTTCCCCTATCAACATTTGATTTTATAGGTTATTGTGACATCTTTTTGCATTTTTACATACTTTTTACAGTTGAACTTACAATAAGTTTTTCAGCCCATTGATCATATCAGGAAGGACACAGAAAGGAACAAGTTGTTTGAATGCCTGAGCTTTTTATTTAAGTTTACTATTTACATACTAAGCTCTTACTGGGTACCACTATCAAATATGTTATCTGTTATGGACATAAGCAATGCTGAAGTCAGTTTTATAAACTAAATCTATGACTATTTCTAGCATACCTCTTACATTCTGATTATGGAGTCTAGAGAGACAAGGTGGGTGAGCTAATATCTTTTATTAGACCAACTTCTGTTGGAGAGACACCCAAGCTTTTAGAACCAGTATTATTTTGGTCCTACACAAACCTGTCTCATTTACTTCTGGAAAATTAGCAATCTGTCAAGTGACTCAAGGCAGAAAAGTTATAACTTTAATAGAGTGAGAAAAACTCCCTGCTCTTTACACAACAAAAATAGCAAAGGGCAAGACTGAGTCATTTGAAGTAGTGGCCAAAAGGTATTATTCCCGTGTTTAGTGGATAATGCCTGAGTAACTAGAAGGACTAGGTCTTCAAGTCTCAAAAAGGTTGAGATAGATGTTTTTCAGGCAATGATTTCCATAATTATGTTAAAGAAAACATTAAGGCAGAGGTCCCCAAACTGTGGAGCATGCTGAATATTGGGGGGCAGGGAGCACATGGCTGGGGCCTGGGCCAGCCCCCACGGGGGTCAAGGAGGGAGCACCACCCAGCTCCACTTCAGGCCCCAGTTCCCAGCCCTGCACCCAGGGCACCCTTACCCCTGTTCACATCCCCCCTGCCCAGAACTGCATCTCCTCTCCCAGCCACAGCTCAGGGTGGGGGGAAGAGTGCGAGGTGGTAAACGTGGGGATGACTGCATTAGGGGTTCTTCAAAAGTACATCAGGAAAACAAGTTTATTTTGAAGTCAGCCAGCTTTTATTAAGTAAGACAATGGGTTTGGTTTTGTTTTTTTTTAAAAAGACACATAATGGGTCAAATTCATCCATGCCAGGAATGAATTAAGTCAATATGTTAGTTCTGATACGAACAGTAGACCAGATGCTGTGTTATGCAAACCAGCCCAACTCCATTGCAGTCAGTGGAGCAAGGTTTAGTTGCACTAGTGGAGAATCTGGCCAATGAGTTTTAGTTGGGGATAATGTGGTATTAAGCTAATTTTTATTTTCATGATCAAAGCACAAAAGTGAAGTTGTTAATGTGAGTGAAGAAAAGGGTACTGAAATTTGGAAGTCATGTCCACTGAAACCAAACTCTCAAGTTTATTCATTTAGTAAATTGTCTGACTCAGTGTTTTTATACTGAAAGTGATTCATACTAAAATATTTTTTCTGTTTTGTAAGAATATACAGCACATACACCATTAATGGGCCTGCACTTTTATCCAAGCTTTGTTCTAAGTCAGAGTTCATTTTCTACAGCTTGTACCCAATACCTAGTTTGTTGTATCAAAGTTATTTCACTTCCATAACCTTTTTGTACCATTGAGTAAAAGCAGAAAGTACCATTTAGGAAATATGGAGAACAGTTTTGATACAGATTAAAGGTATCTAAAGGATGTAAGGCAAGCCTTTAAAAAGAGCTGGGTCACAACGTTATTTTAACTCTGCTGGATGAAAACAAGTTCTCACTGATCACGTTAGTCTCCCTCCCCCCCCCCCCTTCACCTCCTACTTTTCCTTTTCTTAAGCCACCAGTCACACTGGGTGAAAATGATTTTCAAAAAAGGCTGAAAAAAGTTGGGGAAGGAAGAGGCTTTTTTTTTTTAAAGTAGTCAAAATACCCCTAATTTAATTAATATATATATATTTTAAATATCATAAATGTTACCTCACCTACCCAGTCTCTCATTTTATATCTTTTTTGGACTAACTTCTGTTGAGAAGAGAAGATTTCAAGCTACGTGGAGCTCTTCTTCAGGTCTCCTGGGTCCAACATGTTTACAACGCCATTGTAAACAATATAAAATTGAGGGAGTTTCCCCTTCAAGATTTTCTATTTAAGAACAAGGCCATTTTCAATGGGGAAAACACTAGGGGAAAAAAAAAGACCAGCTCTATACCCTAAAGACTGAGCAGAAGAAATCCAATTATTCATTGTCCCTTCAATATTCTCAGTGGTAAGCTGTTAAGAGAGGTTTATGTTGGGTGCAGGGGGATATCTCATGTGTTGGTCAAAAACGCAGATACATCAGTGACAAACCAATGCTCAAATAGATTGGGATGGCATATTGTCCAGTATAACTGGAGCATAATGTGCAAGGCAATAGACTTTTTACTGCAATAGAAAATGTAAGGTTTTCGTTTTAAGAGAACGTGTTTAGCTCATTTGATATTATTTTGCATTTGTCAATTAAATCTGAATCCTGAATCTGGATATTTTGTCTCCGAAAGTGATCATTCTACAAGTTTTGCTGAAAGAACCTGACAGTGTGCACAAAATCAGAAAGCCTTTTTTTCCATTTAAGTCATTATGAAGAAGTGCTAGGTCATCTTTCACTCCTGTTTTTATTCAATGGATACTAAAAAGCACCTCAAACAACATATTTTATTCCTCACTTCTAGTAACTCAAACTGTTTGTTCTTAAAGTGAGATCAAGTCTAAACCCCAAAAGAAGATTTGACAACATGCTAAGATATATTTTAGGAGCGATGTACCCTCACTGCTCCCCTACTATATTTCCTCTGTGAAATAAACTTTGCTTATTTAGAAGACTGAGTTGGCTAAAATATAGTGCTGCTCAAATAAACCACCAAGTAGGTTTCTTCTACAACTCATTTTTATTTGCAACAGATCTGTTCCTAAAAAAAAAACCACCACTCAAATATGCCACATGATGTCACCAGAGACACATCAAGAATTTTAGTTAAATGATAGCCTCTGCTGGCTTTGTTTCACCTTTCAGAACAAATGCTTCAGGGACAGATTTTTAACAAGAAGAAAGGCAGCTCAAGGTCCAAGTGTAATTGGGAGCTTATCTTTGAGTATGCAATTGTTCTTGAACTAAGAAAGCAGGTAAATCATTTGTAGATTAAGTCATTCAAGGTATACACAGCATCTCGGAAAATGAAAGTACATCAAATCACACTACACAACTTTTAGTGCATGGTAGAACAGTACATGCAGCACATCGATAAATGCCAGCTATGCGCTACAGATTTACACCCTGGCTTGCCATTCACTAACTCTCTATGTAGACAAGTCTTATGAATGGGATCTAAAAAAGCCAATATGCTGAGCAGAGAGTTAACATTTCTTATTTCCTACTTTAGGTAAGATGAGGAGCGGGGCCTTACCATTCCTCCCTGGGAATTAGGTTCACATCTCTGCCTGGGGATTCACAGCCTGAAATCTTGTGCTGGAGTTAGAAGTTTAAGCCAGGTCAGCTATTTCTAGCAAGGTAATGGTAGTACTGCAGCTGATATACTTATATCCAATAGCCCAATGGTTAGAGCACTCACCAGGATATGGGAGGCCTGGATTCAAGTCCTCACTCTTAGTACTTCTATAAGAATTGGAGAAGGGACTGGAGTCTGCATCCCATTGTGCTTTAGAGTCGCTCACTTTCACTGGGCCAATAACTGTTTAAGCAGTTATGCAAAGTGGAACAGCTTCAATGGGAATAATTGAGACCCCACCCCAGAATATCGCTTAGTCCAGTGTTAGGATACTCATTGGAGATCTGCGTTCAAACCCTAGCTCCACATCAGGTGGTGGTGATTTGAACTTGGTCTCCCACATCCAGTGTGTGAGTTCTCTAGCCACTTTCTCCCTGGAGGCCCAACTCCTACCCAAATCACTGACCCTTAGGGCTTCTTCCCCAGAATCCTATCCCCACTGTGGATCCTTATTCCCAATCTCTCTCTAGGCTGTCTGCCTGAGGTTTGGCCTTTTCCTGGGTCTGGCCAGGAGTCAGCACTGCCTCTCCTGCTACCCTGTTCGTTAGGGCTCATTACAGGAGACAACCTCCCAAGTGAGCTCTTCCAAACCTTATGGAAATCACCCAACTCTGCCCCAGCTGGGTCCGACAACTCAACCAAGCCACCTAATCCCTAGCCAATTATCTAGGGTAGCTCATCCATAACAAATGAGGCTGAGGCCAGCCAGAACCTCGTTTGCTCTCAGCTGGAGTTTAGCATCCAGTGCAAATGATCATTCTGAAACAGACTAATGGACCAACACAGTGTGTCATGTAAAAACACCTGAGTGTTTTACTGGCAGTTCTTTTTTCCTCAATTCCCAGCCCAATTGAGAATTCACTTGTACAAGCATTCACAGAGAATTCTGCTGTTAAGTATGTGGTTCATTTTCAAGAGCCTTTACAATATAAATTAGTTGCATGTATGTTTGTAAACTAGAGAGTGGAATATCTAATCCATGGTGCAGAAGCATGACTTTGTGTAGCTGATCTTTTGCTGTGGCACCATGACGGTGTGAGGTGTGCAACACCACAAAACTCAAGCAGAAAAAGAAATTTACTCCCATTTTGCCACACATTCCCTCTTCAAATAGAAAGTCTGCAGCAAGGCACAGATTTAATGTGACTATTTGAGTCACTAAAATAAATTATATTCTCTTAATGTTTGTTCTGAAGCTGCAAGTTTGGCTAATGGCAGCAGCAATACTCATAGAAGCCCAGAGCTAGAGAAGACAGACAGAGCTGTTATACTCTTTTCTTATCAAACCTATGCAAATCATACTACCATGTATACTTATACAGACTCACAAGCGTGTCTCTGGATCTTATATATGTGCCATCCTTATTGAGGATTAAGACATTTTAGCCCAGACTCTCAAAGATATTTAAGCACCCAACTCATTGATTTCAGGTGCTTAAATACCTTTGAGGATCTGTGCCTGTGTGTTTGTTTGGAATGATTGCAAACTGTATTTGAAGCAATACTAGTGACTCCCACTGAGGCACCAGGCAAACCCTCTGTCTGTTACCTCATGTGTATTACAAAACTGAAGGCCAAATCTAAAGTAATGTATTAAGTGGAGCAGGCTGCATATCAGTAAGATGTAAGTGAATCTTAGTGGGAAAAATGGAATCTGAGCTGGTCTAACCAACACCTGCTAGCAACTCTGAAAGTTTAAGCATATATATGGGGAAGGCTACACTAGCAATGTCAAATACCCAGCCACATCCAATCATCTTGATATATTTGTATGGCCCACATGACATTCAAGCTTTTTAACTGAAAGAGTAGTAGCAAAGTTAACCTTCCAAATAAGAACCAAAAGTAACTGATGCACTGAGGTCTTCAGACAGCCTGAAATAATGAATCAGAGCTGTGAAGTTCCCCCAGTTCCAGTTAATCTGGTTGAAGTGTTAACTCTACAGCCGATGAAGACACTTCAGCATCAGCATTTCACTGCTGATCATTTTAGCCCATATGAAAGGGAAGCCACTAGAGTTCATGGGCTACTGCAGAGGAGGAAATACAGACAGTGAGGGGAATACAAAGACAAGTGAAAGTGAGAGAGGAGGATGTGGATAGAAGAGAGAACCAGGAAAGAAACAGAAAAGGTCATGAATACGAGTAGTTTCCTACACAGTAAATTGAATGTGGCAATAAAGTAGAGGATACTGGATAAGTACTAACTAAACGTATTAGTACATGAAGGTTATATTTTACTCTTGATCTTTGTGCAAATCTCCCAGTGACATCAGTGAGAGATTACTGAGGATGAAGGGTAAAACGTAGTCTTAAATTTATACCGTATCTTAGGGACCAAAATTAAAAATGGAATTCAGCCTTCTTCACTGACTGAGTCTGGTACCCCGACTTCACCATCCTGTTAGCAGATTTTCCTACTACACTCCTCATCTGACCCCTCGCTTCCAAATTTGAAGTTTTATATTAAAAGTGCAGCCTTAAAAAACAAAACTTCTGCAGCTCACAAGCTTGTTACATCTGATTTATGGAGTGGAGCTTTCACTGCACAACAGATGGGTCATTTTCTTATTGCCCAATTCAGTAAGATCTGCGCAGAATTTTCATCATACCTATGTATTTCAGCGCAACGTGACTGCAGCCTTCCAAGCTGAAGATGAGCCCTTCCAGACTCAGACCGTGGCTTGTATTCCTCAGAAAGCTTGGCCTGCTACAGAAACCCTCCCTCCTCCACCTTTCTTTAAAATGAATCTGCTCCATAGCAGAAAGTTGCAGAGTTGCAATTTTAGGACTAAAAGAACAGGAGTACTTGTGGCACCTTAGAAACTAACAAACTTATTTGAGCATAAGCTTTCGTGGGCTACAGCCCACTTCATCGGATATATAGAATGGAACATACAGTAAGGAGATATATATACACATACAGAGAACATGAAAAGGTGGGAGTTGCCCAACCAACTCAAAGAGGCTAATTAAGATGAACTGTTGTCAGCAGGAGAGAAAAAAAAACGTTTGTAGTGATAATGAAGATAGCCCATTTAAGACAGTTTGACAAGATACTTAACATGGAGGAAATAGATTCAATGTGTGTAGTGGCTCAGCCATTCCCAGTCTCTATTTAAGCCGAAATTGATAGTATCTAGTTTGCATATCAATTCAAGATCAGCAGTTTCTCATTGGAGTCTGTTTTTGAAGCTTTTCTTTTGCAAAATTGCCACCTTCAAATCTGTTATTGAATGGCCAGAGAGGCTGAAGTGTTCTCCTACTGGTTTATGATTCCTGATGTCAGATGTGTCCATTTACTCTTTTGCATAGAGACTGTCCAGTTTGGCCAATGTACATGGCAGAGGGGCATTGCTGGCATATGATGGAATATATCACATTGGTAGATGTGCAGGTGACTGAGCTTCTTATTTTTAATTGCTGCTATACTCCTTAAACCCACTCCTTTTACACACCCTCCCCTGGATGAGCTGGAAGTGAGCAATAATCCAGCTGCTGTACATTTTGTAGTTTACAGGTCTCTTCTGTTCCCATTAAAATCAATGGGAATTTTGGCATTGCCCGGATGGCAGATGAAGACTGTGACGGTACCTCCCATAAGGTTTTATGGAAATGTGTTTAGAATGCGTTTTATGCTACATATGCCATATAACATATCTCAAAAGGTTATGATCTATTGAATCTATTAATCCTATTTGTATGCATGTATCATTTTTGTATTCAAAGTTATGAATATAGGCTGTGTACTGGCTTGATTTCTAAATAACCTTAGTAGAGCATTTGGTCAGTTCCTGGAGGAAAGTACCTAATCAAGAGACGCTTAAAGGACAATGAATCTTGGAATGCTCCAGTCCACATAAGAAGTCTACTTGACGACATTCAAGGTAGCATGTAAACAATGGCTGCTACCTGTAAAAGCTGTGAGTCATGCATGGACATGTGACTTGTCCAGGTGACCCCTAAATTCCATCTTGGAGCTGGACTCTGCATAGGAGTGAGGAGGGGGTCTCCACCCACATGAGAAAGTCTATTTCAGTCCCTGGGACACCCGCTCCATTTTGTCTCCAGCTGGCTAAGGAGAGAGCCTCTCCAGGCCCCAGGATACTTGAAAGAAACTGGAACAAAGGACAGGGACTGCAAGGGGTGCGAGTGATTGCTGGACCCAGGCTAAAAGGAGATTAGTCTGTAAAGGGGAGCATTCTGGGACTGGTGAGGATCTTATCTGTATTCAGTGTAATTAGACATAGATTTGCGCATTTTATTTTGCTTGGTGACTTTGTTCAGTCTGTTACTACTTGGAACCACTTAAATCCTATTTTCTGTATTTAATAAAATTACTTTTTACTTAATACATACTCTGAGTTAATAATTAATACCTGGGGGAGTAAACAACTGTTCATCTCTCTCTATCAGTATTATAAAGGGTGAATAATTTATGAGCAAAACGATTTATTTGGGTTTAGACCCCACTGGGAGTTGGGCATCTGAGTGTTAAAGACAGGAACACTTCTGATAGCTGCTTTCAGGTAAACCTGCAGCTTTGGAGCAAGTAATTCAGATCCTGGATCTGTGTTAGAGCAGACCAGCATGTCTGGCTCCCAAGCTGGCAGGGAAAGCAGGAGTAGAGGTAGTCTTGGCACATAAAGTGGCAGCTCCCAAGGGGGGTCTGTGATCTAACTCGTCACAGAGACCACCCCCACAAAGGTGGTGAGAACAGGCAGGGAACCTTTCCCAACTGCCTTTTTGTAATAGTTTAAAAAGGCTGCAGGTCCTTTTCTTACTCTCCCTGACAGAGCTCTGGAGCAATGGCTTCTTATATATTACAGCACTGCAATGGAGAATTACCAGTTACAAAAAAAAAAAAAAAAAAAATCAGCCCTTCTGGCATAAGGAACTTCACTTCATTTTCCAAAAGTCAGGGAGCTGCTGTTTCCTCATGGTGACTTTGGTAATGGATTTCTAAACACAAACATGAAGACAAATGATTGTATGATATTAGAAAACAGTTAACCAAATATCACTGGGGGAATAGTTTCTCATAAGTGGACACATTTCAGTTTATTTATCTAGGCATTACCTATTCAATGCAGGACAATATTTAGCACTTGTTCTTAAACTGTTTTCAGGAACAATTTCAGAACAGATCAGATGTTCAGCAGAAGAAGAGGTGGGATTTTGAAGTAAAGTAGAGACTTTATAGGGGATCATCAGGAAAGAAAGAAAAATCACAAGGAGAGACAAGGAATTTCAGACACTGGTTGAAAAATTATAGGGACAAGTGGTTAGATTTACAAAGAAACATTTGAAAACTGTAGTTTACAGATATTGTGGTTTTCTGGAAGTTTCTCATTGAGAACTGTCTTTTTAGGACCCTTGGAAGCTCTTCTTGGGAAAGCCTTGTTCCAGAGAATCAGGCCCTTTCATGCATTACAGAGCCTCACAATGCTATTGAAGAGGGAAAGCATGATAAGATCTGGTACCAAATTGTAAGTAGAAACCTTGATCAGTCCGGTTTGCAAGTCTCTGAAGTTGCTTCATGTAAAATGTTGTAACCCTTCTGCCCCTCTGAGTTGGTAGCAACAAGGGCCAGGTTCAGTATCCAGGGGTTCCGTTTCAATAACACCATGCATAACTGGCTCGAGCCCCCACCCAGTGACCTGGGACACTTATATACCACACCCTCCTGGGCGCCTCTAGGAGGCAATACTTCCCCACTCGCAAGCCACGGCGTCTGAGTGTAGCAAAGTCTTTTTAATAAATGAAGGAATCAATGCGGCCATCCCATTGAGAAACAACCAGGGCAAACAGAGAACACAAACCATAACAAACCCACCCCCAAGTACATTTGGCAATGTCCTTTTCCCCTTAGGGTCTTAAGTCCAATCACTCCAAAGTCCAACAACCAAAAGTCTCTGGTCAATGCCACCCCAGAATTCAAGAGTCTATCTGTAGAGGTCCCTCCCCCAGCCTGGGTGAAAGGGGCACCTTACGTGGTCCAGGGCCAACTGCCTGCCTCCGTGGGTTCTGCTTCCGCCTTCTCCACGAACTGCTCCGCCTTACCAGCCGCTCCACTCTGCTCCTCCGGCCGTCCTCACAAACTGCTCCGCTCCACTCCGCTCCACCAGCTGCTTGTGAGCTGCTCCAGTTGTCTCTCACACGCTTGCTCTGCTCCTCTGGTGTTGCTTCACCCGTTCACAGCTACTCCATCTTGCCAGTCCGCTCCGCGCCGCCAGCTGTCTGTGTCTCCTCCAGCCATCCCCAAATGCTCCACTCCGCAGGCTGCTCTTGTCCACGGTCTAGCTCAGGCATCCCTAGTAGCACACATCATGCTCCCGCTCAGTCAGTAATTTCATCTTTTTGTGATTTCAGCTCTTATTCTCAGCACACTAGTAGGGAGCCTAGTGCCCCATTAGCCATAAGTGGTTCAGTAATACCTGTATCTAGATCTTAAGGGAATAAAAAAATATCAACTGTCTTGACATTCCACAGTGGAGAGAGGAGGGTAGGTGAACTGGTGTTTGCTCCACAGCAGCCTGCGCCACCAGCACCAGAATACCTGTCCCCAACTCACTCACCTCACTGGGTTTGGCCATGTCCTTGTCTGCAAGTTACCACACCAACTGAGGTGAGTCATTCTTTCACAAATCAGTCCACAGCTCGGCATCTGGATGTGTATGGGGTAGGCGTGCCTATGCAAATATCTGAGATTTCACATTCCGGACATTCTTTCCACACTTCCCATAATTCACCACCAGATGTCAGGGTACAGCTCATCCTGACTCTGCTTACAATGTAATCTAACTTCCTGCTTCCAAATAAATAAATAAATAAATCAAACAAACAAACTGAAGCAATAGTGATTGAAAATACATTTAACACTTTTTGTACTTTGTGGGTTTTGGGGTCTCAGAACTTGTACAGATGCAAATATGCTAAGCAAGAAAAAAAACAGGGATATCTGGAGGCTTTCAGGAAGTGATTTATAACCTAGACATTCAGTCTGATATATAGACTGTTAATGTCCGTGATGGCATTTAGGGATAATTTGCCAGATTTTTTTTAGTTGCCTAAGATAGTCAAGAACAGTTTAGAGTGATTTTATAGGACACATAATGAAGCTTTCACAAGAATTGTGACTACAGAGCTGAGACTAGGCAAGACCATTTAAACCATGTTCAAGTTTTCTTGAACTACTGATGTTTCAGAATTTTTCCAAGGAACTTTCTAAAGGGTCTTTGGAAATGAGATGCACTATTATATCCTATAACATACCTGAGAGCATAGATCCGCTCTAGGAATTTTTGGGAGGAAATGATATGGCCTGTGTTGTTACAGGTGGTCAGATTACATGACCATAATAGCCCCTTCTGGCCTCGGAATCCATCAATCTAGTGAAGCAGGAGTGGAAAGAACAATGAAGGGGATTCAGCGGTCGTTTCCACAGAGGGACATAGGAGTTGACACTGAGCATTGCAGTGCCCAACTTTCAGGCACCTAGAAAAATCACAGAAGAAACGCTGCAGTCTACAAAGCCTGAGTTAGGTGCCCAGGATCCCTATACAATGAATAGGGAGAGGTAGACACCTTAGACCGTGATCTACAAAACCAGCAGGCTAAGTGGGGAGCTGTCTAAATTCATCAATGGGAGATGCTATCAAAGGTGTGCATGGTAAGCCCTATCCCTCTCACAGAGATTGATGCACAAGTCTGTGCTGCAGGGAGGCACCTCTCTCTCTGCCAACAATCCAGGGGAAGATGGGTGTTTGGCTGCCTAAGTTGCATTCAGGGCTGATACAAAACAGCTGGGGGCACAGGGAGGCAGAAGACGTCCCTTATAACTTTTAGCCTAGCAGATGGAGGTGTGAGTGGGTGACTGCCAGTGACAGTCCCCACTCCTCCTGAAAGGGAGAATGGATTTGAAAAAGATCGGCCACCTCTCAGGGGAATGTCCTAACCACTGAGCTATTGAATATCCTGGTATGGGTCTCCCTCAGTCTCTTCTGTTGAAGTTATTCCACTTTAAACAAACACTAATTGGACCAGTGACAGTTAGAATGATTCTGTAGCCCAATGTTTAGGGCACTGACCTGAGAGCTGCAGCGGCACAGGAGCCAGCAAACAGAGCTGCTAACAGGGGAGTTTCACTGGGAGTTTCCAGAGGGAGGTTGCAGGGGAGACTAAGGCAGAGAAACCAATGAGCCAGATAAGGGAGGGGGCAGGGGTCTGCCAGCAGCCCAGTGCTCGTTGGGGGCCTGTGGTGCAGTGTGTGGTGCGGACTGCCAGGCTCAGAGTTGGAAGGCCATGAGTGAGACAGAGGCAGCAGTGAGAGACACACTGAGGATGACCGGATGTGGAAGCTGTGGCATGTACATGGTCCTGGAGGGGGCACCTGAAAGGAGTTTTGTCTGCATGAAGTGCCGCCTGATAGAGCTGCTGGAAGAAAAGATAAGAGGACTGGAGATGC
>NC_133773.1:42251240-42254957 GCF_003597395.2 Chelonoidis abingdonii
ATGGGATATCTGGCTGAGGTTTAGAGGGTTGAGCAGATGTGAACACGACAGCTGAGGCCCAGGATAGCTCAGACTGTGCAATGAAGCAGGACAAGTATTCTGGAAGGACTGATGGGTGAGAATGTGGACGGTGTGAAGCATGTGATAGGGATAAGGCGAGGAAAAGACGGAGCCGCGACAGTACATAAACTCAGGACAGGTTTTGTGAGTTGGGAAATGGAAGTGAGACGCATTGCTCGCTAAGAGAGGCACAGAAAAAGGCGGCAGTAGTCCTGCAGAAGGAGGTAGGAGTCAATGGAGGCTAACCAGTATGTAGCCCCAGGGATTGCACGGCAAAATTACGCTATCGACAACTTGCTGGCCAGCGGTTGCAGGGGATAACGGAATCCTGTCACCAAAAAGGCGGTCTACTTGATTGGAGACTCTTATGAGAAGAAGAACATGCCTGTAACTAGAGCTATCAGCGAAAGAAGGTGTGCTGATCTGCGAGGTGCTAGTACAGGATTGACCTGAGGGCTGAAAGGTCCCTCGGAGAGCTGGGAAAGAATCGTTGATTTCTTCATGTGGACGTAAGTGAGTCGCAGTATTGCTGATGATCAGGAGACGTTGCCACTAGGTGGAAGCAGTCTCAGGAAATCGAGGATCAGTTGCATTTCGTGGGATTCTGCGTTCTAGAGAAGGGATAAGGATGACAGATTATGCAATTAACAGCATGTCAGCAGTGGTTCTTCAGGAGGGCTTGACTTATGTACTCTTGGAAGCATTTACGGAAGAGACTGTTCCTCGGATGGACTACCTATCAAGGAATAATGTTCTAGATGGGAGCTCAGGCCACTGATTAGAGCTTTATACTAGGAAGTTGGGATCTGGATGTCAGAATCTCCGCCGATTTAACCTGGAGGATTAAACAAAGTGAGAGTGATCGCTTGTGACGAAAATTGACCCAAGGGAAAGCGCGTGTAGAATAGACTTTAAGGTGCTGCGGGAGTAGAATGTCTGTGCACAATGGGTAAAGGTGTCATCTGACGCCAGAAATGGCCAGATAGATAAATATGTCTGTGACACTAGTGCGAGAGTCCTAGTGTACAAGATGTAGAACTGGGCTACTGTGCAGAATTGAAAACAATTTATTAGATTACAGAACATGTTGAATAGTACTCCGATTGAAGCAGTACAGTTGAGGCTATTGCTGTTTAGAAAAACGGAAAAGGCAAAGTGGGAGTAGTCATTGTATCAATGATGAGGTTATTGTAATGAAAATTAAAATATGGAATGATAGACAGAGTCTTGGGCAAAACTCACACTGGGTGTAAAATGCTACTAGAGCCTCCCACTGAATGTGCCTTGGTTGCTACAAGACGCCGGATCTATTTGGATATGTTGATAGGACCTTTAATGGCTTTAATGAGTTAAACTGGAATGAGTGTGTATCTTGCGAGACTTCAACTTCCCGATATAATGGAGCCGTTCAGAATAAAGGGTCGATTTTTGGAGTGATATCGCGAGATTTCTTCACAAGAATTACAGTACCCGACGAGGGGATGCGATTAGATTTGATTGGTGCATCTTATGAGTACTCGTTAGTAGATGGTGTTTATTTTGATGGTATTATTTGGTTGGTTTTATTTAGGTGGGGGCACACCTGTGTGTTCGAGTGATCATGACTAATTCATTCACAACTAATGGAGGATCAACAACGTAGATCTGGGATTGGGTTTTGATCTAAGGCTATTTAAGATAAGGAATTAGTTAGGAAGTGGATGAATCTCTCTTTTTTTTTTTGTTAGGGGTTGTTATAAAAGTGGATGGGTAGGGTTCTGTGGCCTGCTTTGTGCAGGAGGTCAGACTAGATGATCATATTGGTCCCTTCTGACCTACGAGTTGGCAGATCCCTCTTCAAATCCATTCTCCCCTTCAGGAGGAGGGGGACTTTAACCAGAGGTCGTCCAACACGTTCTGGGCTCCGTCTCCCACCATTCTTCCTCACTCAGTGCCTAATTTTAGGTGCCTACAGAGTTAGACAACAGCAGAGCAGAAGTTTTGTGGATTGCAGTGGTACCCTAAAAGTGACTTAAGCACTAAGTGCCTTCATGGATCACAACCCAGGTGACTAGCCAATGTCAAATTTCTAATGCCAATTTGATTTAAACAATATGGTAAATAACATCATGAAAGTTTTGTAAAGCCATGCAAAGCAGTGATCGTGGAATGACAATAGAAAGACTTATGCCAACACCACCTGCAGCAGCATAGATGAATTCTCGAGGGAGCATAAAGAATATTGGGTCAAGTTGTGAGAAAAATGGATAAGGGCTTTCTTAATGCAAACAGTTTGAAGTTGGAAATGATTGCTTTTATTAAGATCAAAGGCTGAAGACCACGTCTCCAAGTGTTTAATATTTAAAAAAAAAAAACTGTGAAAGATTCCAGCAGCATTTAGCAAAACAAGGCAGATGTGCTGTTAACATGGAAAATAGACTGACATTGTCAGCATTTAAAATGTGAAGATAGCTTTCCTAACTAATTAGAAGAGTTAAGAGAATGGATTAATGATTACGGAGAAAAGTAGATACACAGATTTGTGTGGTAAAGAGGGTAGAACAGGGAGAAGAGATGGATCTTGAAATGGGAGCTGGATTTACAAAGTAATCTGGGAATCAGTCTCGGATAAGCAGGGATGTACTTGCAGATAGAGGCAGCGTACAGAGAAATAAAGAATACAAAGCAGCAGCAAGGAAATGTGTCCCCAATATGTTCAGTATTTCTTTTCTCACCAAATATTTGTCTCTCCTTCTACTAGGGCTTGTCAAAATGGCAAAAAAAATTGAGGTTATTTCCTCTCACAGGAAATGTTTGCTTATTTATAGTTTAGGGGGTTTTTGCAAGGGGAATTAGACATTTTCAGTTGACAAAGAACGGGAAAATGTAGAGCTTTTCACAAAAAAGTTTTTGGTTTCTAGAAAAAGGTAAATTTGTCAAATAAAGTTACAAGCAGAACATTCCAGCCAGCAAAGTACTCCCATTGACCTTCTAAGATTTAACGGCTTGTTTAGATTTTGCTTATGTCTACAAAATATTTGTTGAAATGATTTGTGACTTTACTTGTTCTACGTAGATACCCTCATGCTTTATCAGTCTGCTTTTATGGTGCATTCTGACATGCTTGATTTGTAGAATAAGGCTGATATATAGTGGTACAAGTAGATTTTAACTCTTACCAATATGATACTGACCCCATGACCCCGCCTCCCCCTCACAAAAAATATTTCGTAATTAGAGCCCTGCATGGATACAAATTTATATCCATGGTTGCAGATATCTGCAAATGCAGATATCCATGGATCGAAATTAGTATCTGCTGAACCATAGGGCTGTCCCAGGAACCACAATGGTGAAAGGAGCAGAACGTGGGGCCACCACTCCCAGGAACCAGTGCCCCATGCCAGCAGCTCCTCTGGCACAGCAGTACCACCCTCAGCCCTGTCCTCCAGCAGGGCTGCACAGACCCCAGACAGGAGATGCAGCTGCGTGGAAAGGCTGGGGACGGTAGGAGGAGCTGGAGACCTGCTGGCACAGGGAACTGGCTCCTGGGAGTGGCAGCCCCACATTCTGCTCCTTTCACTGCTGCAGTTCTCAGGAGAGCCCTGCAGTTCAGTAGATACCAATTTCTGTCTGCAAAAAGAACAGGAGTACTTGTGGCACCTTAGAGACTAACAG